>NW_015151310.1:33439-53233 GCF_000732505.1 Cyprinodon variegatus | reverse complement strand
GGTTATCGACATAAACCTACCCAATTAATAGTGCTATTGATTTGAGGTCATATCGCCCAGCTCTAGTTCAAGGTGACGTGTATTGTTGGCTCCAACCAAGCTTGGTGTTCTTCATGCAGGCCAAAATGTTTGATCTTATCTGCTTGTAGGTTCTTGATTTGTATGTTTGCTGTGTCAGCTATGGGGAATTTTGGAAACTTAATCCCTTTATTTTTTTCATAGAGGCCAGATTAGACACGGTTGGATTCACCTACTAATAAGGTGGACCTAGAGGCAATTGGTTGCAATGGATTTTGTGTAAAGCACTGGTGTTCAATCCAGTTCCCCCTGAAAATCACTGTCCTTCATTATTTTAGTTGTTTCTCTGCCTCCTGATACTTAGACACCCTTAAATAAATGGGTGATTAACAGACTTCTTCAGCCCTTAAGGGAAAATGCAGTCCATTGATTCAGGTGTGCTGGAGGACACATTTAAACTATGCAGACAATGAGGAACTCAGGACTAGACTCAATTATCTGCCCCCCCCCCCTACCCGCCAATATTACAAGGCATCACAATAAAAATACTTGACTACACATAAATCCATACTTTTCAGGATTGTATTGCATTGATGCAAGATATTTATCCTTTTCCTCAATATCACAATTGTCATTTTGTACTGGTTTATCAGTTTACAAAATGTGAGGGGAAACAGAAAAATATTCATTCATAAGTTTTTCAAGTCTCTATAATCTATGCTTTCAAACATCATGTTTTTATGTGTAGTTAACAAGCATTTTGTTTCATCTGCAGAATCGTGTTGACATTAGTGATGTGGATCCAGATGTCTTTAGGGAAATGATGGGCTTCATTTATACAGGGAAGGCACCAAACTTGGAAAAGATGGCAGACAATTTGCTGGCGGCTGCTGATAAAGTAAGTACCTGTGAAAGGTTAGCAATGTCAGCTCTATTTACGATCGAACATTATCTCCCTTTAACCTTTTATTTAGGTGGAGGATGGAGTTTGGCTATTCCTCTAAAATTCTAAATGAATATTAGTTAATAATCTGAAGAAAAACAACAACTAATGGCTTCTACTTTAGCGCTTGGGAATAACAAAAAAGCTATTATAGATAGAAGTGCTTAAATTAAACACTAATGAATAAAAACTCCCCATACTTCATTTTATGATGCTGTGCATAACTGTTTTAAAGCCCTTATATGTCCCACTAGGAATGTAAAGTATGTTGAAATATCTCAGTGCCTAACCTGTATTACTCTTATGTAATGAGTTAAGACCTGCAGGTAGGAATATTGCCATCTACATCCTTCCACATATGGGTTCTTTGTCCTTTCTTAGACCTTTTTTTAATTATTCCATGGCTAAAGAAAATCAACATGCTGTTGTCTTAGCTGAGCAGCAGGGTCCTTTACCGTCTTCATTTACGAGCAATGCTCTAGAGAAATGACTGCTGGAGCACCTTTATACTCCACAGCTGGAAAACGGCAAGGCAAGGGTTACTAATTAAAAGCTCCTGCACTGCTGATCAATTTAATCCAAGTAAAATATGCACTTTAAAAAGTCTTCAATTATGTTTGATTAGAATAAAAGGTCAGATTTTTCTTCTTATTGTATTGCAGTAAAAATAATTACACAAGAAAGTGTGAAAGGCCCTCTATAAAGCAATTACACACAACAACCATCCATTGTATTTCTTTCAAATTGTAATTTCTATGGTTTAACAAATTTTGAAAGGTTTCATTTATTTTGTGTGATATTTCTCTATATCAGAAGGTTATGGGAAATTTTGAAACCTATGTGGCTACAACACATTGGCGTCTTTATTATTTTCTGGTTGTCTAACTGCATTTACAGACTCTGACAAACCTCATATCAAAAGGCTTAAAACAGCAATGCTAAACAAACTCTTAACATTGGCATTTGAAACATTTGAAAGTTGCTCTTCTTTTTGAAACAGACCAAATGCAAATTAATGTTTGTTTTTCTGGTCTCTTCTGTAATTTTAAAATTGATAGTTTGCATGGAATGTCCGTATTTATGTTGTTTAATCGTGAGACTAAAAAAGAAGAAACTTTGTTTATTGATAAACATATTGATTAGTTTGTATTTTAAATATTCTTTAACGTTTAATCTGCCTTTTCCAATTCTAGCAATACTCAACGGGTTAAAATCCATCTACATTTACATGTGTCGTCATAGGGAATTCCTTTGGTTTGAACGATGTTGGGGTGTAACAGTACACTTATACATGGATTAAATGATGAATAATCCAATTAAATTGATGCAAAATGAAGACTCATCTTTATTTTAAAATACGCAAGGTTGCACTTACCAAGTTGTTTATTATAATATTTTCTTTAATTGGAAAAATGCTGTTTTTTAAATGAAATGCCAAATCAGGATAATATTGCATTGGGATTAAAAAAAGGGGTTTACACCCCTAATAGTTACTGTATCGATGTATTGCTGCCTGAACACACTGTTTTTCCTGGTGATGCTGCACATGGAAGTTTAGTTCCCCCCACTCTTCCATCCCCTTTGAACACATCTCTTTGATAGCCCCTGAAGGGAGCACCTCTTCCTCCACCTCTGTTGGCTTTACTTTAACGTTCACAGAGGAGATGCACCACAGGAGACGCATTGAACATGTAGGCATAACAAGAGGAGCCTACTGGCAAAATAAAGCCATGGGTAGCAAGTCAAATGCTAGCTATATCCAACCTGCACATTTATATTTGAAGGGAATGTTTGTTTCTGGTAACCCAGGAAGCTATTTGTGTGTGTGTGTGTGTGTGTGTTTTTTTTTTTTTCCATTATCATTCTTGGTTTGCAGATAAAGCTTAATATGTATTGCACTTTTAAGCCAGTTTAATTTAGAAAGAAGTTCCTTCTTCTGTGATAATGGTAGTTTAATAAAACATTACTAAGGGATTTTAGATTTGGTAAGCAAGCTTTAACTAAAAGCTGATTTGCAGACATTCTAAAATAATTGTACCTAACAAACCAAATAATGTAGCTCCCAACCTTTCAGTCACCGCTGTATTCCGTTTCCCTCTCTTGCCCCCACTCCAGTATGCTCTGGAGCGTTTAAAGGTCATGTGTGAGGAGGCCCTGTGCAACAGCCTTTCAGTGGAGAATGTGGCCGACACCCTCATCTTGGCTGACTTGCACAGCGCGGAGCAACTCAAAGCACAAGCCATAGATTTTATCAACAGGCAAGTATTGCAAAAAAAAAAAAAAAAAAAAGCCAGGTGATAAATTCCTGCTGCCATTTCTGTTTACCAGCCCTGAATGCTTACCTTTTTATCTCCTTGCCATAGGTGCAGTGTCCTGAGACAGCTGGGCTGTAAAGATGGAAAGAACTGGAATAGCAAGTATGTAATTAGCTGATATATGTGACACAAGATTAATAACACACTCTTATCTCTTACCCTACCAGATGCATTAGAATTCATTGTTTTAGCCACGGCAGACAGAGTGCTGTTTGCCTTTTCAGTTTGAAGCCCCATATCTTTGTATCCAAGTTATTAATAGACTCATACTTGGATAAACCCTGGAAAAGGATTATTGTTAGATTGTTCTTAAAAGGAAGCGGACAAGTTTTTCTTTTTTGATGATGCCGTGCTACAGGACACCTTGAAATGGTGAACTTCTTTTTGTTTGTCTTGCTCATGCATTGGTGGATCCTGAATTAGAGATGGCCTAAGCAGGATTTTCTAGAACCTTTTCATTTCGCTGCTTTTTCTGAAGAGTTGAATTGGCAGTATTGATTTTTTTTTTCAAGTAGCAGAAGGTGACATCTTTGGATTAAGATTTCATTAGAAACAAGATTTTTCTATAAAAAATGATTAATGGTGTTTTAAACAGTCCTCACTATCTTATGTTAGCAGTTAGCAAAGCTAGTGATTGCTTTCAATATTTGGTTATACTATTTATCTATTTAACAAAACAGAAACTGCACTTTACTTGCCCCCCCTTTTACTGTACATACGATACTGTATATATAAATCTGGATGCACTGTATATACTTCTTGCACCTTTACCTCCTTTGTGCACTTTCTGTTGTTTATAAGAGATCATTTAAGAAGTGAATCTCTCCATTGTGAGATCAATAAAGTTTTATTCTATTGAGAACTTAGATCTATAGGTTACCTTAACCTTAAGATTACAAAAGGGTTACTACCTTTTTCAAATATACTATATCTGCAGGCAGGGAGGGTTTAAAACACAAACTAAGAGCAATTTTATGACACTTTGTTCAGGATTCATATTATTTGCTTCAGGTGTTCTCCAGCTCTTTTAAAGCTTGAATCAAACAAAGATTTCTTATTAATTATCAGAAAGAACCAGTGTCCCTTTTCTAGATGATCAAGTTGCTGAATCGGAGCTTTCCTGCATTACCATCTCATTTATGTTTATTGCTTTTTAATGTGTTGTCACGTCTTAGTGTTGACTTCATTTTTTTCCTGTGCTTACAGTCACGCCACAGACATAATGGAGACCGCAGGCTGGAAGTCAATGATCCAGTCCCATCCTCACTTGGTAGCTGAAGCCTTCCGTGCCCTGGCTTCAGCACAGTGCCCACCCTTTGGTCTTCCTAGGAAGCGCCTAAAACAGTCCTGACTGCCCGACTTTATTCCTGGACTATAAAGAAGGGTGTGAAGAATGGGGGTTTTTACAAAGAAAGGACTAGTGAGTGTGCCACTCTTATTTCCACCAAAACTGAAACACACTTGAATAAAGAGGAGTGGAGCTTTCTGACCAGAGACGTGGGGGGGAGGCTGGCACATGGAAGTCTGTCATCTGTGGATTGGAAAACAATTGATTCAATCGGTGTTGCTTGCTTGCTTCGCTGTCTCGTCTGAACTCTGTTCAGCGCGGGAAGCTAGCGAAGCTCTCTTCTACATTTTTATTTCCTGTAATTTTCAAAATGGCCTTAATATATCTGCCATTGCTCTGGAGCTGCTCTACAGCACTTCGTCTATTTTACTCCGTGCCTGCCTTGTCACAAAGACCAGGCCTCCTCCAGGTTGCACTAGTTCCCATGTATAGTCATTTTGATATGGAGTTCTATAGGAACGTAACAAAGGTTTAACTAAATGGGAAATATTATATATTTGTAATGTTTAGCCCGTTTTGTGACTAGACATTAAAAAGCATGAACGCTCAGTGCAAGGTCAGCTCTTTACACTTTTTGAAAATATGCGTATGCCCCATATTGATGGCACCATTTCTATGTAAATGACAATTGAACCATCTTTAGAAGACCAATGTACAAGAAAGTGTGTTCTATTGTGTATTTGTTGGGGGGAGGGGGGTAGTAATCTGCCATCATGAAGACAAGTGTCAATCCATGTATGATGGAAAAGTGTCTGTTTGGCCCAAATATACAAAAAAAAAAAAACATTTGAAGTTTATGGAAATAAGCTCTCCGTCTCCCATTCAAATTACATATTCCAGACCATACATCTGTGAACTCTTCTTAAAAAAATGAATTTGTTCCTTTTAGTATTGCCAACTTGCAAATATATATCCTCAGTATATTGTGGTGAACTAAAAGTGGAGAGACTAATGCATGGTTGTTTTATTGTCAAAAGAAAGTGTCAAAAGTTATGTTTTTAACAACTCGTTTTCTGCAATTATTTGACATCTGTGCAGAATTACATGAATTGAGTATGTGCAAAAAGGTTCCTCTAACATGCTTGGATATCTGTAGGATGCTGAGCATCACTTCTACTGGCAATGTTATTCTGTGTTTCAATAGGGGGGGGTGTTGTCATGGTTATTCAGTCCGTCTTGTATGTAGTGTGGTGTGACAGACACTTCGGAGGATTTTGTAAAGTGAGAGTAACATCATTTTTCTATGATATTGCTCGTCAATCAGCGTCACGTTGAAACTTTGGAAAAATTATGAAGTCGTTGTCTGCAAGAATGCCTGCATTAACCCATTAAAACATTTTCCAGCAGTCTGAAGTGACTCAGCTTCATTAATGTTTTCCTTAACTTAATTGAAGGTTGTTAGGATCTGTTCTACCAGAGGAAGAAGGGTTAAAACCATCCACTGCTTCATTTTATCACTGTGTTAATGGATGGGCATGTTATGTTGTGGTGATTTTACCGTTCCTTTCTCCTGCATATTTTTTTTTTTCCCAATTATAATTACAAAGCCTAACAGGCCTAATCAAAAAGAAATGCACTGAGACTGCACTGTTAAAGTGCCATTGTAGACGTTACCCCCCCCTTTAAAAAAAGAAAAAACAGATAAAAGACTTTTTCCCTCTCTTTTTATGTGAATGCGAGGGCCCAGCTCTAATTAAAGTGGATGCGAGGCCGCTCTTTCCTGCTGGAAGAGACATCTTCATCAGCGGCTTGCTGATCCACGTCCGCCCCTCTCAGCACAGATCCTTCGAAAAGGCCTGATACCATCTCAGCTTCAGGATGCCTCTCCAACCTTTTATCTTTCTCCTTCGCTTTCCTCCACTAACTGTAGTGCTTGAAAGGGAAGGAGCCCGCAGTGGTGCTGTCAAAATTGAAATATTCTCCTGTCGTTTAGATGGTGGCAAATTTTGCACTAGATGAGGCAACAACAGGAGAAACAAAAAGGAATATGTCCGTATTTGTGAAGTGAACTGAACCCACCTGCTATAAGTACATTTATTGGTGTCTGCTTTGAATGAGCACCTCACTAAATTAGAACATCGTTGAATGGTATATTCAGTTCAGTAAATTCATTCTAAAAGGAAGACTAAAATTTGGATATCTCATGCACCCTTTTTACTATTTCAGTTTTTATTCTAATGAAAACCCGAAAAGAAGCTTCTCAGAAAATTTTCATATTTCATTGCAAAACTATTTTTAAAGCTAAAATGTCGACAGATGTATCCCATGGCTCGGATCATGTCTTCACGATCCTCTCCGGGCTTTATCCTGGAGGCTTGTGCATCTTTTTCTGTTGTTTTTTTCCTTTTCTTTTTCTTTCTCGATTAATAAGCTCGGACACAGACCTCTTACCAGCAGCTTCTTTAGCAGTGACCTTTTCTAGCTTGCCCTGCTTTGGGGAGTGTCTGATACAGGCCACTGGAACACTGATGGGATTCTTTACCTTGAACTGTACATCCCTGGGCAGCCTTTATTCATAATATTTATGGTTATCTTTTTTTCCTTTTGTCGATTTATTAAAAACATATTTGGTTTATATAAAATTCGTCCAATTGTGAAATGTAATAATTCTAAATTAAATGGTTCCAATGACTGATGGTAACTACACTGCAACACTAATCTAAAAATAGGTGAAAGTGTATTTACCCTTAATCTGAGTAGTTAAATAAAATCATCTACCAATGGAAGTGTTTTTCTGCCTTAAAATAAGATAATTAGAGTGCACTTGGATTAAGAGACTGCAGTTGTTTTTTTATTTTAATTTAATGTAAATGTAAATGAACTTATTCCATTGACAAAGTCTCACTTACCTGTTCAGTTCAAGAACAAATGCACAGTTTAAGAGAAAAAAGTTACTTTTTTGAATGGTTTTATTTTGCAGTGTAATTTAATGACTTCCTAAACCAAAATATAGTTTTACCATATAAATGTGTCGTAGTCCTGTAAAACTTTTTTTTATGAACTTTGATCCATAAAACTACAGTTTTTCTTTTTACTGATGTTTCACAAAGAGATTAGAGATTTATTTTTTTTTTAACTGGGGTACTATTTGCTTTATTTTCTATAAGATGCACTAGAAAAAGGGTAAGGAATGGAGGAAGGGGGGCATGCATCAAGTTGTCAGGGGTCAGAAAATAACCAGGACATGACTCTTAGGGACTGCAGCTTCTGCACATGTTGCACTCGCCCTACTACTAGCCCATGTGGCATCATCAATTGGAGTTAATGTACGTGATGATTAGAGGTAAAATATAGTCCATCTTTTATTTTGTATAAAACATCCTGAGAGCGATGGGATTAGAGAATAATGTGATAGTAATAGCCAAGGAAGTTAAATAGAAATAACGCTACAATATTTTTCCTTTTTTTACTGCTTCATTTTTATTTTACACGTTAAATTTATTGTTGATGTTCTGCTGGTTTCCTTTATTTTATACATGGACAATAACATTGGCAGAAATATTTTTCTGCTCTAAATCTACCATCAGTTTAACTGTTTATTAAATTGTTTATGAAATGTTTATAAAACTGTTGTGAGACTGCAGCTTTTTTAACACGGTAGACCCTTTGGCTTTGGACACTCAGATTTAGCTGTTAGCGTTAGCCTCCAGAACCAAATAAATCTGGATTTATGCCAGGAAGATATACTATAATCTTTTAACAAAGCCTTCCTTCTGACTTGTCCCTTCAATTTCATATCTCATTAGTTTCATTTGGTCTTGAACTCGTTCAGCAATCAATGTCAATTAACCGAGATGTGTTATTTGTATTCAATATGAAGCTGTAAATTATGTAAACTCATTTTATCGTCACATAAGTGGGCATTTTAAAAGCTAATACTCTGAGAAGCGAAGCATAAAAACAGAAACACATATCAGCATGATTTTTAAGGATTTGGATGAGTGCAGGCGGGGAGAGACTTGATGCTGAAGGAGTAGCTGCCTCATGCTGATCAGATAAGAGTAATGGAAGCGAATGAAAAGACCCCTGTCCCTGATGGCCACAGCAAAATGGATGTGCTCCCTCAGGTGTACCTCTGGTATCATCCACGCCTGTGGACACAGATTTATTGCCCATTAAAAAGCTACACCGAAATGTACCTCTTAAAAATGGTGTGTTTATCCTGTTGAGGAGTCCTTTCAGGAATGAAACGAGACAACTCTGAACACCAATAGACCAGGGCAGACTTGGTGTGACAAGATGCTGGTAGCCAATTTGCTCTTAAGATTTAATGCCATAAAGACTTAAAGTGATCCTGAACTATTAAATGTTAAAATTAAAATCCTTTGAATATGAACATGTGTAATCACACTACACACATACATGTTTTCCCCCTTTTTTTCCCTCTTTTACAGGAAACGAACCAAGTGGGAAACAAAAACACAATGTGAAATTACAGAAATGGAAAATAAAGCAGGCTGTGACAATGGGCAGTAGGTTTAACATTTATGTACATGATAGTTCTGATAAAACACCAAAAGCACACATAATGGTAGATCATTTAAGGAAAACTGAAATAAGCTGACATCATTTCCTCTGAAGCCATGGTAAATACATCTGGTTTTAGAGTTACATGTTAAACACACAGCATTGGCACGAGTAAAACTAAAAATATCACTGTACAGTAGAGACTCTGGTTTATCATACACCTCACCTCGCCCAAAAGGTGACAGGATCATTTACAGATGATGGGACCATGAAGTAGCATCAACAGAAATAATTGCAGTGTCATCTGTGTCACATGCCCTAACCTAAGACCCCGGGGTGTGTGCAAGCAACGCAATCTACGGCTTTCTGTGTGATGATGCTTTTCAGCAAAACCTTTTAAAACTGTCTTGGTGATTGCAATGTCAAAGCACATTACACCGTGTACTTACAGACTGGATGTTTTCCACTTTAAGTCTGCCAGCTTAGTCTAGCACGATTGGGAAAAGCCTGATGTCTCAAATATATTCCCACTTCTTAAAATTACAGATTTCTTTTTTTTTTTTCTACCTCAGCCCATTTCTTTCCCTTTTTCAGCTTCTCTTCTCTTGGTGAATAGAAATTCCAAGGCTAATTAAAGCCTATTAAAGACAGGTAATGTCAGGGCTGCTAGGAGGACCATGACAAAGTACTGATAATTGTCTGCCAGACTCACTAAATCCACCTGTCCTGCAATTATTACATCCGCCTCCCCTCCTCTCCTGACACATTAATCCACTGCATGGCTCGCTCGGCAGGCTGATGCCTCAAACTGCATCCTGCAAACACAGATGTTGGATTTCAGACCAGTTTAACACACACACACACCTTCGGGTAATTGGGACAGGAAAATCCACTCTAGAGCTGAAATTTAATGCAGTATTTCTACCTCTTGAACTTTTCCACAAGACCTCAATTTAATTGAGATTTCATGTGATTTCTTTAGATTTATAACACTTTGCTTCCATTTTGCATCAGACGTCACTTAAAAACATGTAGGCATTGGTAGCAGAGGAGCTGCATAGATCCACTGCTCAGGAAGGGGAATACATTATTAGGTGCTGTGCACATGTTCTTGTTTGTGAGCATGGAAAAACAGTAAAAAACTACGTAATAGGTTATCTGTGCACACTGAACTGAGAGTTACTGTATGGATACTTGGTTGTTTGACCATTATAAATTTGTGTTGGACTGGTGACCTGTCCAAGGTATATCCTACACCCTACCAAACACCTCACAACCGAGGATGGATTATCACTATTAGATTTGCACACTACAAATCTAGCTTTCATAAAGCCATTTTTTGAAGGAAACTCTTAAGAAATCTCATGTGCAGTTTACCATAAGTCATTTAAGGTCCACAAATAAAAAAAACACACACTAAAATATGCTCTGGTCACTGTTTTGTCTACATGCAAACCATCTGTGACAAAAACTAACAGTAGAAATTAACTTAAACATACTGTTCTTACAGTGAAACAAGGTTGTGGCAACATTGTGCTGTGGAGATGCTTTTTTTAAGTTAGGAAATTAGAAGAGTTAATTGGAAAATAGAGGATGCTAAATACATGGTAATGCTGGATGAGAACCTGCTAGAGGCTGCCAAAAAGTTGAAGCAGGGGTGGAGGATCACCTTCCAGCAGGACAACAGACCTAAACACAACCCTGGCCAAAGCTCTTTAGTTAGCATTCCTCAAAGTCCAGAGATACTACCAATAAACTCCTACAAAGATTCAATTTAAAAAAGAAAAAAAAAAGTCAAAATTTAAAAAGACGATAAAGACAACTCAAAAGACCTTTAGATTTTACTGCAGTAAAAAGGATTTACATCTTCACCTATGGGAGATTAATGTGGAAAAGTTCAAGCAGAGGGAATATGTTTGCTGAACACTAATTCTGAACGATTTCATCAGTCTTTAAAACAGATTAGATCAATGCATTTAGTCATGTTCAAGGTTGAAATGCTTGGTTATTGTCCTGTTAAGCCATACATGAGAAAGATAACTACAAATGTATTAATCCTTGCTTATTAAAATCTTTAAGAAAAGACACTCGCTGAATCAATTTGAAATAATTGACGTTTTTTTTTTCAGTTTTCCTTGCATAAATGAAAATCAGTTATACCTCAAAGTCAATAAACCATTTACCCATTTTTTAAATAATATACTGCATTATTGAATCACTGTGTGACCTACTGAATAACTACATCTTTTTAGAAAACAACTATTAAGATGAATCAAAATAGCGTCATATGTTAAGTTAGAATTATTACAATTAGCAGACACAATTTTTGGCTCCAACACTGGCAGAATGCAGGTTTGTACTTTGCCCATGGTCTAGCTTTAAGGAAAACATCTGGACAACACACTAATTACGATAACGAGCCTGTTCTGTTGTGATGGGAGCTAGCACTGCTTTTTAACCTCTTCAAACCTCTAAAACCAAATCTGAAGACCTACTGTTTGAAGCGTTTATTTAATTTTTTTCCTGGATACATGTGCTATATTTACAGAGGTTTTGTCAAATATTTCAAGTGTATATGTCTAAATGCAAGGTGACTTTGTTTAAGCAAATTTAGGTGTTCAGGGTTATTTTTTTAGGGACAGTAAGTTTAGAGTTTCACATTTACATAATTTGGAGAAAAAACAAAAGGCTGCTGCCACCTAACAGTTATGTCATCCTGTGGAAGAATATGGTGTTTCACTGTGGTAGTTGTAGTCAGGGCATACCTTCTGCACCAGTTTATAGTCCACACTATAAAAGGCTATATAGATGCATATGACTTTGAAGGGTTTCGAGCACAGCCATGAAACGTGGCTCTGTGTGTGCTCCTGATAGCACACCGTGGACGGGTCATAGCCACACAGGGCGGTCTTCTTGTTCCGGTCTGTTTTCTCGTATTCAATGCGACAGTTGAACGATTTGGTGTCTTTGTTCTCCAATGTGGACTGCTGGGCGATCTCGAACTCCACAACCTTAGAGGGTGGCACCAGGCTGACAGAGACGTTTCCCATTCCTGTGGAGTTATGCCGGAAATAAACGCTGAACGTTCCGTTCCCGTGGTCCACGATCTTCCCAGTTATCAGAAGGTTGAGCTTGACTGTCTTGATGTTTGAGTGGAAATCCCCCCACCCAAACATCTTTTTGAATTTGCCAGTCTTCACGATGGGTCTGCGTTTAGTTCTGGCCTGTGCACTCTGAACATCTGTCTGGTTAGATAACCAGTCCCAAAAGTCCTCCGTGTTCTGTAAATATGCCATTTCCCTCATGTTGCTTTTGAGCTCCGGGGAGCCTCTGGCAAACAAACGCAGGGGGCTGAGAATCCGTGGACTTGCCCCCGTGGGAGAAATCTTGTGTCCGTTGTCACCGTCCCTCCACTCGATGAGCTCCGTGGCGCCTCCATGCACTTTCCTGCACGTGACCTACATAAAAATCAGGGGGAAGGTAGAGAAAAAAATAAAGTTAGATTAAAACTTTGCAAAATTTTTTTGGAGATTTATGAGAACCAATAAATAATTCAGAATCAATTACTCAATAAATGTTTAATTATTCATTTGCCTTTTACAGCTATCCAAAGAAACTTTAGAAAAATATAAATATGATTACATCTATTCACAGTTGATTTTCTTAGTTTCGCTATATAATTGCATCAGCAGGTAATAAAGCACATATTAAAATAGACACATCACGCCGGGCATTCAGCCTTCAAAGCAATTAAAATATGATTCACAAATATTATTTACAACCAATTACTAACCAATTATTCTTTGAAATCCTAATCATTTTTCTCTGCTTTCCTTTAACAGTACAATTTTGTCTTTCTTAAAGATACATTTCTGTTTGGGACTAAGGTAAAAATTGAAGAAATAAGAATCCACTGCTGTGGAGTAATAAAACCTGGAGTGCTAATGTAATTTGACTGTAAGCATACAGAAACAAGTTTCCAATAATGTTTAACTGATGTAACCAAATACAAATGCTAAAAGGTTTTTAAAACAATTGTGCATAAAACAGATGTAATACATATTTTTTGTGTCATTTTTGTTAAAGCAATTAAAGTGTCCAACTAAACAGATTTTTTCAAACAAAAACAAAAAATCTTAGTTTGATGCAGATGGCAGAAGATCACCCAATATCATAGTGCTATGATGTCATTCGCCAAAGTGAGGTGCTTTGCAAATTGCTAATACACTTCCTTTCACAATGTGACTCTGGTGAAGTTATGATGTGCCTGATTTGTGTTTTAAGTTGGAGTATTAATCGGTTCTAGGTAAGCTGTTGAACCCAAATTAAACTTATTTTAGCTGCAAGTCTTAGAGGGGAGTGTTGGCCTAGTGCAGCGGTCACCAACCTTTTTACCGTTGAGGGCTAATTCAGGGGCACTGAGTCACAGGAAGGGCTACCCATACTGACCTGTGAATTGCAAGGGTCAACGTTCACCTAAACTTCATACATTATAAACATATCTTTATAATTTTTATTTAAATTTATAATTTTCTTTTAGATATTTTTTTTATTTTGAAATCTCTATAAATGCTTAAATGCCATATATGATTAAATGATGAAATGTTCTATAACCCAATTAAAAAAAGAAGAGCAACAGAATACAGTGAAATTTCAAACGTAGCTCACTGTTGAGTCGTTCTATTTTCAGAAGACTCTAAGGGTCCTTGAGGGCCCCTTGGTGCCTGCAGGCACCATGTTGGTGACCCCTGGCCTAGTGGTTAGAGCCATGCGCTTGTGCGTTGAGAAGGTTGCAAGTACTTGGTTTGATCCCTGCAGCCTGCACTCTGGGTTCCTGAGCAAAACCCTTAACCCCTCATTGCTCCCCGGGCGCTACACAATGGCAGCCCACTGCTCCCCAAGGGGATGAGTTAAATGCAGAGGTAATTTCTCCAATGTTAAATCAATAAAGTTCAATTATTATAAAGTCAAAAAATAGAACCAGCTTAGAAGTGGTAAATAATTGTGGTCTGCACCTTTCTGTGCATGCCAGTCATGTCAAACAAGAATTTAGATCCTGCATGGTGAATCCTGTCTCTAAAAGGAGGAATTGCAACTTCAGGTGGGATTGCATTTTCTACCAGAAAGGAGCAGTATAAGCAGAAGTGACAAAACGTAGTTGTGGCCACATAACAGTCTGACAGAAGTTTGCAAAAATTATTCCTTCAAGCTGCATGAAGTTCGAACAAATTTTTTGCATTTACAGTTTGTTTTGAGATCAGAGCCATTTCATAGCTTTCTACTTCCCAATTTAATTCACTAGTTTTTGTTAGGTCATTTTAGGAGTCATCATTTTAATCCTCTTTATAACTTATATTTCTGTTTCAAGAGACCCAAATACATTGATTTCTGGAGCGTTCTTTTCAAATTAAATTCAAATTGTTTTTTTTGTTTGTTTTTTTTCCCTTTGAGCAACATTTGTTTAAATATTCAACCTACAGATGAAGGTATTTCAGGTTACTTGAGCAAAAATAAACTATCATGTCTGAATGACTGGTTCTGTATTAGCTGCCTAAGATTCATGTTCAATTTCTCAACTGTTTTTTTGTCAGTAAGATTTCAGAATCCCGCACTAATGTCCACCACTGTTGTGGTATCATAACATATGTCAGGCATTGCTCTAATCCAAACACTGCATTCAAATGTGTTCCATTCTTGTTTGTATCCAAACCCCTTTTTGCTTCAGGCTTGATTTCTGGTCCACTTCAGATAAAGCTGCAGTAATTCACAGCAATAGGCTTAGCTAGTTTTATTAGTAATTAGTAGTGCTCTCTCTCTCCCCAGGCCATGTTATAGGGATCACTGAGAGAAGCAGATGTTGAGAGCACACGGCAGCGGCTGTTTGAATCCTCACCGAAGATGCTGTGCACTACTCCCAGACTAATTATAATTTTGCTGTAAGCCTAACTGAAACACATGTGTACAAAGCTAACAAAGTAGGTCGTCTGGTTCAATTTGTTTTGTCGCACTCACATTACCAAGCTCTCCATCTGACACGTAATAGGGCTGCATGCATCCTATGCTGCTCTTTTATAATTACAGCTTCTTTTAAATGCTGCTTATGTCCCCCGCTGCAGTGGCACCCTAACGCCTAAAGCGGAGGAAAAAGACTCGGCTATCTGGGTATGGAATGTGAAATCAATAAGTCTGCTAGAGAAAGTTAGACTAGCCAATCCATCAGCCTGCAAAATGCTTAATTAAGACAGTTGTTTCCTGTAAACATGGATAAATGAGGCAACAATGTAATAATGTTCCCCCTGTGTAGTTCATGACAGCCACAGCCATTTAATCGACCAGGCACCGGTGGCAATATCCCCAGCAGATGCTCTGCGTTTACTAGTACCTCAAGTGAGCTCTGTTGTTAATTTGATTTAACTCCACGAACAAAAAATAACACTTCTGACCGGATGTAAAATCTGTGCAGTCCCAGCAGGAACATTTCTTCACCCTTGGAACCAAACAAAGAAGTAACTCTTGTTTTCTCCAACAACCTCAAACTGTTTTATCCATTACACAGTGCGCTTCATGCTGCGTTGCTCCAGAGGTGAAACTAAATTGTCTTTCATTGTGAATCTCAGGTGAGCTTTGTCGAGGATGATTATAATGGAAATGAGAGAGCAGTTTTAAGCATGATGAGCAACTGGGGAAATTGCTGTGACAACAGGCGGATCAGCGCAGGGATATCTAATACTTAAATGCCTTGGGAGAGATGAAGCACAGGAAACTTAAAAGCTTGTACTCAAAACACAGGCTTTTCTTTTGCCTCCTTTCTAACTGTCTTTGCCAACACCTTGTTCATTTAGGTGAGTGTTGTCGCAAAAAAAAAAAAAAAAATCTGACAAAAAGAGTATGAGTGTTAGTAAAAAAAAAAAAAAAACAAGGCAAGGTCTGATGAAGGAGAATCTACAAAAGCTTAATTAAGATTTCTTAATCGGTGCTGGAGCGCTAGAGGCATTTCAGGGGGACTTGAAACAAGACATTATTATGATAATAACTGCAGACTTCATTTCAGCAGCACGAGGCAAAGATTGGTGAATATCTGTCTGTGTGGTATGGCTTCTTCCTTTTCCTGTATGTCTGACAGAAAAACAAAGAAAAATGCATGAACCTTGCCCTGATGCAACACATCAGTTAATGTTATATCAGACTCGCTAACAAATTCTGAACCTGTGACAAGTCTTTCAAAATATATTGAATATTACATGGTATGAACATCATTTTCCTGTTACAAAACAACTCTAAATCAAGTCACAGACTTTGCATCACTGTTAACACCAAACCAAAATACTGCATATTTGCACCATATATATTTGGTTTTAAATGCTCTTAACTTCCATATTATTGCGTTTTGCACCATGTTTTTTCTCCCAATACTGTTTACATTTGATCACTGCTGCACTTTATGAAATAGTAATGTTCATTTCAGTGCTAAACTGCTGCTTATTTACTGCCTGAAAGCTATACAAAAGGACATTTAGTTTTGTGTACATTATGTGTATACAAAATGAAAATAAAAGTCTGACAAAATAACTGATTTGTATTATTAGCTCAGCTATTGCACCCTCCACTTTTGTAAGCAACCGCTCGCAGGATGTACAAAAACAGTAAAAAAAATAAAAATTTAAATCAAACATTGAAGATAGATATATCATTCTAGTGTATTCTTATCTTTGTAAAGGAAATGTCTGTGTTCACATCTTTAAGCTTTCTATCCCAGATTCTTCCGTGAAAAGAGATAACTCGGGTCAAACTATTTAAATAACACTTCATAATGTATATGTATTAAATAACCATGAGACATAACAATAGATTTTTATATAAATTGTAATCTTGCTCAGACCAGAGAATTTGCTTAGGGTCACAGAAGGCAGTGCTTACCAACTGTGTTTGCTTCTCCATGAAGCCTTTTATATAACTGCTGTATCACACCCTGCCACATCATTGAATTTTACATGTTTGTAGATGTGGACATTCCCTGATTCCAGGCATATCAAAATAAATTATCAAATTTTAGTCAGGGGATCAAAAGTAATCAGAAGCAAAACTTCACAGACCACAATTTAGGTTTTATTCAATTAAACTGGCTGTTTTAGTTTCCTATGTGCACTTTATTTTAATTTACATTAGATTAGTAAGCCATGCCTATATTGTTAATAAGGTTAAACTGATCTACTCTCATTCCCACCTTGAGGCCTCCTAAGTGTGACCGCTCATTCTTGATAAACAAATCATCCATATGTACCAACTGCTCAGTCACAGTGGGGGACAACACAGGACCAGCCGGGCCATTGCCCATCTACATAATAGGGTTGACCTTTTGGAAATCCCGCCCTTGCCCAATCTAAGCTAGATGACCCCCTTTTCAATTTGATAACTACCATTACCATCTAATTTAAGATTTTTGTGCAATAAAAATGTTACTCCTGGTGTTAAGTTTGTACAACCTTATTTTGACATGAAACCCCAAGCATTTAAATAAATTTTCATGCTCAGATTGGAACATATATAGAGGGTTTTTCAAAATGTCTTCAATGTACAAGCTCACTAAATCATCTAGAATCCTAATCTTGTTCATGTTTTCTTCTCTTATGCCCACCCTTCAGTTTTTTATTGCTGGTTTTGTCTATTAAGCCCCTTTCACACCTTGACGATTTAGACAGCGTATGCCTGACGTATGCTGGTGAACAACCCCCCTTTCAGAGACATAGACAGGTATGGAGTATTGCAGGCTAACAAAGAAGCAACAAAAAAAAAAAAAAGAAACCTGTTTGTCCGGTTCAATTTGCATGTTTTTTAAGCCAAATCAAGGCTTTATTGGGCTACTTTATAAAGCCTCGAACTCAACGCTTTTTCTGACATGTTGAATTAAAAAAGCTTCCTGGATGGGAAGCGAAATGTCTTCAAACTTGGAAACAAAGTCCAGTGGGTTGTTTTTTAAAAACTTTTTTTGGTATGCCTGATGTACAAAAAATCTAGCAAAAATGCTTGCATATGATGGATAAGTTATGGGTACATTTTGTATAAGTTATGAGCACGCTGAACTATGCTGGTAAACGTCAACATACGGCAAGTACATATGCCAGTGTATGTCAGACGTCACCCAAAAGTTATAGGTAAGTTATCTGATCGTTGACGTATGTAAAATGTAAGTTACTCATAAGTTGTGGTGTCTAGCTTGTCCATAACCTATGAGTAATGTGTGCATAACTTACGAGTAACTTTTCTTATCTCTAACGCATATCAACCTATCTGACGTGTTCCAGACGACCACTGAACATCATACTTTTTTTTATTTAGAGGAGGAAAATGAGGACAAAGATGTTGTGGAAGAGGACGCCAGGAGGGCACACACACTATGGTCAACAATATGGTCTGAAAAAGAGTACTTTTATATACATGTTTAAGACAAAATGATATAAAATTTAAATATGATTTCCATACGGCTAAATGTATTCTTCTTCACAGTGTCTTCAAATAATTTACTTTGTTTACCTCTCTTCTCTGAGCTTCATTAAAAACTGAAAACTGTCAACACAGCATTGTGAGTTATACTCACAGGTGGGATGCCAGACCAGGTCATTTTATATAAGACAGCACTTGGACTAGTGCCTGCATGTATAATTACACTGCAAAGCACTGACTATTACACTTTTCACTCAAATAATCTCCTTCTTTCTGTCCCTGACACTGAATTGGGTAAAAGGCTAATCTTGGATCTTGTTAGAGATTTTTTGTCACTTTAATACCGTAGTAAAAAACCCATTAGATGCACAGTTAAGAATACATACAAAATACTCAGACATAAATGAAAGGAACAATAAGCTAAAGTTCATTATTTTAGATTTTTTTAAACAACTTTTTTTTAAGAACTAACCACCACTTTAATGTGGTGGAGTGGTTTTAGTGCCCATATGATCTCAGAGGGTATGTTGTCGGGGGCATAAATGCCCCTGATAGGGTCTCCCAAGTCAAACAGGCTCTGGGTGATGGGTCAGAAAATAATGAAATGCTAATTTGAATTATAAAAATAACAATAAATACTCACTAACCAATTTTAGGTTTCCTGGTACCTGGTTTTCCCAGATTTAGTTTCTACTAGTGATGGTGATATAAAGCCTCATGAGGCATTGAACCATTTGGGCTAATAGCTTCAATGATCCCCACAGTTCATGAAGCTTGATGTGAACATGTGACCACCTACTGGTGGAGTGCATAATTACAGTTAGTAATATAATATTAGATTTTTTGCAATTGTTTTTCTTGTTCTTTTTTCCCATTGAAGTTCATTTTAAATTGTTAATGATTGGTCAGTGTAATAACATCTTTTGTAAGTTTCTTTAGTGTGTAAAGTTTCTTAGAAGAGAAAAACCATTTAAGGTACTTCCTTTTTTTTCCATTTTAGTGAAATAAGCTCAAGCAGACAGTGAAAGTGTTTGTGCAAATTGGGCAATGATGAGCAAAATGAAAGATGTTAGTCATTTTTATTCAAACAATAAAAAATAAAACATATTAGTTTTTTCACAGTTTTTAGTTTTAATCAGGTTGAAGGTAATGTGTTCAACCAATCTTTTGGTTAAACTAACCTATCTAATTTGGCAGTGTTTTTACACAATCTATGTTTGTAGTAGGGTAAACAAAAACAAATTAGTCATATTAGCCAAAAT
>NW_015151310.1:11953-33369 GCF_000732505.1 Cyprinodon variegatus | reverse complement strand
CCCACGATTACTCGACACACGCCTCAAAGCCTTGGATCATCTCATAACATCACTAGGTTCTACCAATATATACCCCAAAATCAATTTCTTTTAACAAAAACCAATCTGAAGTTTTTGCAGCTAAAAAACTTTTTTTTTAAACTCCACTAACATCTGGCAAAGGGTGCACTCTGATTTATCTCATTGTGTCCAGACAGCAGTAAACACAGTTTTGAATGTTTTAAAGATGCATCAGTGACAATTTTTTTTTTTATTTCTCCTTTTTCAGCCCACCTTTAGAGGTAGCCTAAAAAAATGATATCTGCATTAGGTTGGCACAGCCCTGTCCTCAGGCACATTTGGGGACCGCCTACTGATCCGACTTGACTCAAGCATAAAGGTACAATACCCAGTTCTCTGAGGGCATTCAGGCTTCCACCCACAGTCCAAAAACATGACTGCAAGGTTAATTGGTTTCTCTGAATTGCCCTTAGGTGTTAGTGTGTCCTTTGATTGTTGTTTGTCCTGTGTGTTTCACTGTTTCCCTGTGATGGACTGGTGACCTGTCCAGGGTGTTTCCTGCCTTTCACCAAAAGTCTGCTGGATATAGGCACCAACTCCCCCACAACTCTGAATGGAAGAGGAGTGCATAGAAATAGACTGATGAATGGTTGGAATCCCTATCAGTAAAAAAGGAATAGTAATAATAACAATAGCAAAAAAAAAAAAAAAAGTTATCTTGCAAGTTGGGAAATTCTTCATTACTAGATACAAAGACTTTATATGGATAATTATTTTTTTATATCTTCATTGTGAGTTACTTTTTTTGAGTTAGTTGAACCTCCACGGTTGCAATAATATGCACAATCTTTCTATTTGTGGAATAATTTTTATGGAGATACTTTAAAAGAGTTTGGTGTGCTTTAAATTCCATATTATTTGTTATCTACTTACTGCAGACAGGACACAAAAATGTGACTCAGACTAATCAACATCTAAATAATGAAGAAGTTTCAGTGGCTGAATGTGTCTGTGATGGTAAACGCATCAGTAGACCTGCTTGTTAACCTTTTCCCTTTTCAGTTGGGGCCTGGTTGGTCTTGGTCAAAGTGACATTTAGAATTCCGTCTAAGTTTTGCCAAAACGCCTTTATGTTCGAAAGCAATGGTAGGATGGAAAATAACTCTTTTTATGCCTCCTATACAACCATCTTGCATGTAGTTAGTGGTTGTTATGGAGACTTGGCATCCTCCAAATGATCGGTGCATTTTCTACTGGAAGCTTTGGGAATGGGTTCATCCAAGTCTTAAAATGCATGACAGTGAAACCAAAGCATAAATCCTTCTAGAACGGCATGGCCCGTCTGGGAGAAATGTGCCCCTGTGTCGAGTCACATTTATATCCGAAGTCAAGGTTTATTAACAAAAACAAACAAAAAAACAAACAAGCCTCTAAACAACATAAAAAAGAAGTAAATAAAAATAGCTTTACTGACTTTTGTTTCATAGGTAAATGAATGTGGTCCAAATATTATAAACTTTTTCCAACATTATTTTTTCTTTATATATGTAATAAAATATTATAATGTTAAAAACATTTGCTTTTCATTTTTTTTTATTTCTGTGTATAAGTTATGCAATTTGAAAACCATTACTAAGATAAATATTTTTTTCACCTCAAGCATGATATTTAAAATACTGTCAGACAGCTTGTTAAAAAAACATATTTATTGCTCATTAATACTAGCATAGATTTCTCTATACTTACATTTTAAAATAATGAATAGAATTGTTTTAGAACAAAATGCTTGCTATATGCCTAATAATAGCACTATTTATGGTGTAAGTGTAACCTATGTTTGTATTAAATGAATCAATGAACTCAAAACTCATATATGTGCCACCCATGAACATTTTATTCATTAAAGCTAATAAGTTACTAAATAAAGCGCAGAGAATTAATATTTAAAAATCCTAGTAGCTTCAGTTATTCCATAGTAGAATGAAGGAAATAATACACTGCGTATATCCCACACAGAAGGCTACTTCATTAAAAGGCCTGAACAAAGAGACAAACATTCAAACTAACATTTACACCTATTGTCAGGTTTGATAAATCACTTTACAAAATGTTCTTTTTTAACACTGGAACATAATTGCCTCTAGAGAAAAACAGTACAGAAGCAGAACGCATTTAGGCATTTGTATACTAGCATATCTGAATGGTACGGTAAAAAAAAAAACTATTCTGTCTTAACAGCTTTTAAAAAAAAAAAAAAACCTTTCAAAGCCAGGTTCTCCTTTTTGTATCACAGAAAAAATGATGTTTATTGTTCAATCTCAGAAGCACCTACAGGCTTTCATCTTCACAAGCACTTATTGTAGTAGGTCTAGTTTACACCTTTTCATGTTGGTCAGAAGTGCATCCTAAGCTCAACAAATCTCTCTGACGACAGCTTTGTTCTTAAATTAAATTTGAAAATATAAAGAATGTTTTACTCTTTTGCATTTAACAGAGAAGATAACACTACAAAGAATGTTTTTTTTTCTTTGAATGAATGTCATTTTAAATATTTAGGTGCATGTCTTTTTTTCTGTTTTCTGCAATTGTAAGTTTCAAACAGAATGTGCAACACATTACTTTTTTTTAATTAGGAAGACATTTTTTAGTTTAATTGAGAAAGTTAACAACTGAAATCCAGACAGTAGCCTGAGCAGCAAAGATTTACGCGGATGAATCAGTCTCGACGTTTGTCTGTAATGACCATTAAGGAGCTGGCTGCCTGTTTGTCCCGTGGGTAGACATATCTTTTAGAGGCCTGACATAAAGGTAATTGCCACAGTGACCAGAACTGCCCTCTAGAAAGTTATTAAGAAGCCAGTGACATCTGGCATCTGCATCATGTGAGAAGACACCATTAAAGTGTATTTGCAACAAGAAGCTGGCTATGATGCGCTTGGCTGTGAAGGGTCCAAGGCCGCGGGCGATTTTTGCCATTTTTGATGGCAGCCACAGAAATGTGTCTCAGTCTGATACAGCTAACGGTACAGTCTCATATAGGTAAGCAAAACACATTTTTTTTTTAAATTAACATGCTGCCTCTGCGCCAAATATAATCTGTTTGAATTTTTCATACAGGATTTGTTTTTCTCCCAGCATATAAGGCTTGGATATGTGTCTGGGGGAAAATGGTGTCGGGCATTTCTCACAATAAACAAAATGGGCAATTAACCTGCTCATCAGTGCAAGCAGAGTAGTCCCAATCATGCACCCTGCTGTTCTTCATGGATTTATCTGTGTAAATTGACCTCACTTTGGTGGTGCAATCCATTTCTCCACTAATTTTCTGTGCCTGAAGCTTCATTAACTTGATACCTTCCTGCATTGTTCAAATCTGGACACTTCACTAAAATTGCACCACCTTCAATATCGCCTGTGGTATTACCTTTCCAACACCACTGAAACACAACACCTGTCAGCTGCTCAGCCGCTGCTGTTAGCATTAGGGCACAGATTGGCTGGAGCAACTTGCTTTCAAGCATCCAACATGACAAACAGCTCAGCTGACATTAAAACCATTCTCAGCCCCACAATCTCCCACCTGCCCAAAGACCTTCCCGGCCATCTTCCTCTTGATGTTACGGGGCATATAATTTGTAATGATTCACATCCACAGCCGATTCCAGGAGAGGAGCCCCTTGAGGCGATTTGAAAGCACTGAGCAAAGAGCCTCCACCCCGCTGTAGAATAGATTGGTGCTCTGATCGCTGGAACAGCCTCACGCTCCAGAGCCATCACTTTTAATCAGAGGCCGGTCGGGGAAATACATGGCAGGTGCTTCAGCACTGTGGTGGATCGCAACAGCAAATCCACACTGGGGTGTGCCTTACCAATCACAGAAAGCTACCGTTAGTGTGTGCGTAAGCCTGCACCATATCTACTACCCTTCAGTATAATCCTTCAGTCCATTACCAACCGACCTCTGTGGGAATTTAGACAGCTTAGTGCCTGCACTCATCTGCTCAACAACTTATAAATCCTAATTTATTATCTGACTGATATTCTTTATGGTAATTATTGACAGCAGTGAATATACAGTGAACTTTTTGATGTAATCATGTTACAATATATTATACTTGATTTGCTCAGATCAGATTAGTGCTAGACTTATGTAAAATATTAGTTTTAGCCTTAGGTATTACCAGGCTTTGAAGTTTTTAGGCCTACTTTTAGACCTAAAGAAACATGAATTCCACAAGACCAGTTTACAAAAGTAACAGTTATGTACAAACTACCGGTACATAATAAAACCCCCGACTTCTTATAATCTATGTTAGCACTCAGTGTTTTTAGGACATATAACATCACATTTCATGGTCAGAAAAATTTTAAATCTAAAGAATGGGGAAAAAAATCTGAAGTTTTTTTTTCCATGAGGTTTAACAGTTCTTTCACATTTCGAAGCAATAGCTGCCCTCTCCTCTTGTCCCTTCCTCATGTTAGCCACTATATTAATCTTCAGCTGAACCTTTTTTTCTTAGTGTCTGAGCCAAATGAATGAAAAATTGTTTGACTGCAACTCCTGTCTGATAAACTGTATATCAGCATTTTACCTTCCAACCACATTTGAAGCATTGGCTCAACATGACCTTGTAAGGCTATAGAACAGGATAAAACCTAATGACAGATGGACATATTGAGCTCAATAAGTGTTACAGATTGCACCCTAAGAATAACCTTTTGACAAATATGATACTGTACTGTAATTTAACCTACAAAAGTAAAAACTAAAAAACAACACCCGGATTATTTGCACAAAGTGACACTTTAACTTCCACTACATGACACACACATATATAAAATAGGCTATTCCAGTAGTTTGAATATCTGTCCTTTGTTCACATATCAGACTACAAATAATGTTCAAAATAGGAGGAATATTTAAAGTTAATTTAAATCTTGCAAGGATTTTAAATATTTAAATTACAGTTTTTTTTTCATGCAGCTCCCAATAAATGCTTATAACTCTCTCCATACGGTTCTTTCTTTTTCATGTTAATTGCCATGCAGTGCAGGTAAATGAATAGATAGGGATATGGAATAAAGCAAGTGAAATGATTATAATGTTATGCATCACTTAGAACTGTCCCCGTCCTTTGATCATTAGTCTGTGTTACTCACTCCATGTTATCTCAAAGACTGAGAAACTCAAATTATGATAGAAAAAAAAAAATCAAATTCTCTATTCTTCCATTTACTGGATTGTAAATATGAAAGCAGTAATAAGATTCTTAAGGGAAACATGTTGTGTAATATAATCAATTGAATTAATTGTAAGCTCATTAATTATTATGAAATTAGCTGTGTTAAATGAAAACAGAATTAAAAAGTGATAAAAAAGAGAAAAACATATAATGTGTGCTTGCAGTATAAAGATCTTCTTTTATTGTATGGATTGGCAAAGTAAATTATAACATATAAAAAGATTACTACATAAAAAATATTTAGTACATGAAAATCTAATTAGAAAATGTACATGATGTGATATTTTATGGGACATATGGGGTTTAAGCAACAGCCAGAATTTGCAAACCAGAAAATCTCAGTACTTACAGTTTGAGGTACCTATCATGCAAATCCATATTGATTATCAATAGAGCACTCAGCTTTTTGGACTTAGTAACATCTTCCCTAATCTAAGGAAAATATCCTCACAATACCTAAATAACAGAGCAATCCAGACTGGCTGTGCTTTAGTTCACATTGAAGCTATGACTGAGCAACATCTCACTCATCCTTCAAACAATCCCTTGAAGACTTATATTTGTAAAAATCATCACCTCTCCCATCACCTCCAACAGTAGATCATGCTTCACCTGCCCATTTTTGCACCTTCTGCTCCACCTTTATTATCATTTAAATGATTTTGGCAGCTAATTCTAACTCCATTTAAATAACTTTTTCTTCTGCACTAAGCACTGTTTTTTCACTTCCGAAATTCTGCTTAAAAAAGACAAAATCTAAATAACCGTGAAAACTGAATAAGTTATTTAATAGTATACCATATATGTCAGAATAATAACGTTAATAATATCTTTCTAGATTGGTGTTTGGGCCAAAATTTAATTTCTTAAAGGCAAATATCTTCCTATTTTAGAACCAGGAAATCTTAAAGTATGAAACAACACACAGGAGGCAAACCAATATGAACATGTAACAGCAGAGGGAGATATTAGAAATATTAGATATTAGAGGGAAATATACAAGTTATTTAAACATTTTTAAAGAAAACTGTTAAGAGCAACAAGTCTGAACACAGCTTAAAAGTAAAAGTTGTACAAATAATATTATATATATCCTTTGATTTAATAAGTTATTTAATAGTATACCGTATACCGTAAGTATAACTTACCGTATGTCAGAATAAAAACATTGATAATATCTTTCTAGATTGGTGTTTGGGCCATTGTCCAATTTCTTAAAGGCAAATATCTTCCTATTTTACAACCAGGAAATCTTAAAGTATGAAACAACACACAGGAGGCAAACCAATATGAACACATAACAGCAGAGGGAGATATTAGAAATATTAGATATTAGAGGGAAATATACAAGTTATTTAAACATTTTTAAAGAAAACTCTTAAGAGCAACAAGTCTGAACACAGCTTAAAAGTAAAAGTTGTACAAATACTATTATATATATCCTTTGATTTAATTTTGCAATTGTCAACTTTAGCAGAGAGGCCTAAACAAAGTTCAGTTTCTTTAATACCATCTAGAGTTACTGTTTTATACTCTCATGTAAAATAAAAGTCAGATCCATATTCTTTTTTTAGACACTATCTACGTTTACTTCTAATGTTTTAATTATACAAACACAGACATAGGCTCCACTTGAGTTATTCTGGTGTCAGAAAGTGTATTCAAGCAACATTTTCTGAATCTGGCTTCTTGTGCCCTCCTGATGTTACTTGAGGTTCTTCTGTGATTAGCATAAATTATAGCATGTGACTTAACCCTCCTCTGGCTACCATAAATCTTATAATGTGAGTCATTATTCATGTTTACAGTGTCAGTGTAGCTGTGCTCTACCTCAATCACAGAGTTCAGTATTTTTCTTCTGTGTCAGAGCAGTCTGACTCAAATGATGCCTAGACTCATCTCATTTGGACAGTGACAAACTTGACTGTTGGAATGTTCAGATGTTCTCTATCGTTAAAGCCACTCCCTGCAAGAAGATATACACTAAAATCCAAAGCTTGTTCACAATTCCCTTTCCTTTTGTAAACAAGCAGTATGCATGAAATTGTAGAAACCTGATTCAATGTTCAGTAATAAAGAGCTAAGCGTAAAGCAGCCCCCACTCATCCTCTGTTCTTTGCCCCATTGTACCTGCTTTCACACATCTGTGTGGAGCTTTGCTTTTAACAGGATACAGAAATACCCACCACTGAGTAAATAATGCTCAAGCATCACCTTTGTATGCATCAGACACTGTGGCATATATGCAGTCATATTCAGTAGAATAAATTATGTTCAGATTAAGCTTGTTAAAATAATTTAAATTAGCAATCTTTTATTAAGCCCACAATGTGTTTCATTTACTGAAATAAATTAACTTTCCACTTATTTTCTTATTGACTATAATTGATCATATATTAGAGCTTCTTCTAAATCAGGATTCCACAATTATGGCGCGTATCAAACAATTCTATGGCATCAGCACAGCAACTTGGCCTCACAGCAATAAAATATTTTTACAAAAGTGGCTGAGTAACCTATTTATGCAGTTAATTTGCAGGGATATTGAAGCACACTCAGATGCTGTGTATATGGCAATGAACACTAAGTTTAGATTGTCAGGGGATCTTCAAATAGAAAAAGATGGAAAAAATGGAAATGACACAAAACAATATCTTATTTTGTCCTCGTGTGGCAACACATCCTTCATCCCAATGCAAAACCACTATAAAACATAGAGATGTTTCTAGATGACACTAATACTTTATGGACATGAAATGTATTGAGTTGGATTTCTTAACATTTAAACGGATATTTTCATATAATCTGAGGCCATATTCATTTATACTTATGGAAATGTGATTATTTTGTTTCTTTAATGATTTATCAACAACGTTTCTTCATGATTCAACATTCTCTGTCCTCTTTATAGCCACAATTTTGAGTAATCACAGTTCTGTGTATAAAACAGACTTTTTTTTCATCTTGCTTTTAGAATTAAAACCACCTGAAATGAATATATCTTTATAAATTAACATTTTGGATCAACTGGAAAATTTAGAACCACCTATACCTGTACCAAATACAACAGTGGGCCTTTTAATACCACACCCATCTAAAGTCTAGGGTTGGTGTAATCTTAATAAAGTTATAAAGTAATAAAGTAGTTAAAACCATGTAAAAAAAGTTGTTTATCTGTGAATTTGAAAGAAAGAAAGATATTTCATGGGATTCCCCTCAAATTACTACTTATCTTTTTCCTGTTATTTTATTATTATACAACTGATTATTAATCTACTTCATGGATGGTAAAAGACTCAGTGGAAATTCTCAAAATGAAGACATGCAGATAATAATAACAGTAATAATGATAATGAGACAAATTGATCAAAAACTGTTCAGGGAAACTAAGCAAATCTGGATGCTTCCAACTGAAACTGCTGGTGTTTGTCCCGCCTTTCATCATATTCCAAACCTTCTAACTAACTGATGTTTAGCTGAAGTGAATGAGACAGGTGACATAAATAAAACAGCAATGAATGCATGAGTGAGCGAGAAGAGACAGGGAGGGGGCGCTGTAATGAATTTGTATGTGTGTGGAGGGATATGCGTGTGTGTGGGTGTGTGTGTGTCAGTTAGCTGTCGGAGATGGTAAGAAAATAATAATATGAGTTTACTGATGTTGCAGAAAATTAGATTTCAGACAGCAAATACAAACACTTTTCTAACCTGTAATTAGATATTACATGTAGAAATTTCAAGTTTTACTCAAATAATGAAATGTTCAAAACAAGAAGGAGGAAATATATATTTTTAAGTAATGTAATGGTGCTGTAGTGATATTATATTCTCTATTTATAGCAATACTAATAAACCAGTCATAATATCAAATCTCTAAAAATCATTATATGGTAATACTTCTTGACCTTTCTATTCTCTGTCATATATCAAAAGTATTCAATTCAATTCAGTTTATTTATATAGTGTCAATTCACAACACATGTCATCTCAAGGCACTTTACAGTTCACCAGATCATACAGTCAAATTATAGTATATAAGTATAGTATGGACATTTCTGTATATTTGTCCGGATAAGAAAAGTTAAGGATTAAAAAAGTGAAAAACCAATGCAAAGATTAACAGCCATTCAGCAATGACTGAACGACTATTTTGAGTTAATACTAATAATAATGCAACCCTGTTAATTAAATCAAATGCTACAATTTAAATTTTCTAAACTAAAGCTCAGTCAGGGGCAGAAACAGCCTGCTTACAAAGCAAAGTCTTTAAAGCAGCAAGTGTCTGTGGAGCTTTCAGGTGGTTGAGGAAGGAGCTGCACAGGCTAGGGGCAGCTGAACAGAAGGCCCAGTCAACCATTGTGCGAGGCAGATGGAGGAGGTTGGTGTTATGTGAGTGGAGGGAGCGGGTGCATGAGTGGGGTGTGAGGAGGTCCTTGAAGTATTCAGCATCATTGCCATGAATACACTGGTGGGTGATGAGGGCAGTTGTGTAATGCATTTTGTAGATAATGGGGAGTTGGTAAAGTTTGCAGAGAATTTGGGTGATAAGTTCTTCTCTGGAAACTTCTAGCAGTTATAGATGTGCTGCATCTTCTACCTATTTTTTGAAGAAATCCCTTTGAGCAAGGTATTGCCGTATACTGCTTTTACCAGAGTTTCTAATTTTAAACAAAAAATGGAACATCACACTAGCAACAAAAAGAAATACAATGCTATTAAATTAATGATATTACTGACCATTAATTCTTATTGGTAAAATATTCTGGCCTGGAATTTATTGATAAAATACTTATCAATTGGAAAAGCATCTAAAAATGAAATATATATAAGCCTATATATATAAGATATATTTTAAGCCTAACAAAGGCCTAAAGAAAGTGATTTGATGGCCTTTTTCTCAGTCACATACTTCACTTTAAACTGAAAGTGGAGATTATAAAAAAGGATGTTTCTGGACTTCTTTAGGCTGATCTAACTTTCATCCAAACTTCTGAGCCAGACATCTACATCAGGAAGAATCAAATCCCTTATTTTGATTCAGATCAAGGTTTTTCACAACCTATGAAATATGCTGGATCTAAGCAAGTGGGCACTTTCAAATCCCTTGTATTTCACTGTCCATTCTGGCACAAGTTATCAGAAGGCTAAATGATTCTAAACTATTAATCTCACTGGGACTGGTTATTAATAAGAGCAAAGGAAATACCTATAAATCATTCAACAAACTGGAGGAGGATTATCCTTTATAGCAAGCTGGGGAAAACACAGATATGTGGAAGTTCTAGACAAAAAATACTAAATTTAGAGAGTGGACCCCCCCAGGCAGCATATTTTGACCGATATTGTGACTTAAACCTATAGCTAAAACTCATACATTATCTGGACCATTGCCACATTTTATTGAATTGTTCTATGGCATGAGGGACACCTTTGGTAATAGTTCCTTAAAAACATTTTGTAAGTTTATAAATAAGGCACAGCGTGTGTCTGCAGCCTCTGGTGTTTGTTCTGCTCTCACCTTCTTGATTCACTCTGCTTTTTTTATTTGATCAAAAGATCGAGACCTTTCCCATGTTTTAGTCTTCAGTAATACTTCTGGACTTCTTTGAGTCAGGCGCTAAACTTGTCAATAGTCACTGCTGCCACTCTCTAGTTTAGGGGGGAACTGCTGGTTCCGCTTTTTCAAAGTCTGACATTAACAACCAATACAGAAGATTCCCTTACAGTAGGTTGTATTTATATCTCATTTGATCAGAATAAGACCCATTAAGTTGACACGTTTCTTTTGTTTTGCATCTGTAGGTCAGATGTTGTGTGGATAAGAAGTTTTTTAATGGTAAACCTGGTGAAAAAAAAATAATAATGTTTTGAAAGGTCTGATCCCGAGGTGTGTGTCAACTGTGCTGTCCAACAGTTCTGCTCCAGTTAGCTTTATATTGCTGCTGAAAATAAATCAAAATCAATGCAAAGGATAGAAAGAACTTAAATCCAATTATATATTAAAAACCATAATCTAATGTTCATCTGATAAGCAGGTAAAATCACAATAATTACTACACTATTTGTCAAGATTTCAGTAAATACAGATTGTGTCAAGAGCTCATAATGAGCACAATCTGTAACAATGTTCAGATTGTGCTCATCAATGTTTTTTAACAGGCATTAATAATTAAAATTACACTGAAAGAAATGTAGGTGGTTTAAATAATTCAGTTTAGTGAAAACGGACTAAAATATCAATTGTGGCACACTTTGTGACATCCTGCTTCCTGCCCATTTGAGAATGAACTGCGAAAGGCCCTTGGGGTGAAAATGAGATGTTACTGGGCTTTACTAAGTGTGGGAAAGTTAAATGTAGCGATGCTGTCAGATGTTGGGGAAGTGTTAACGACAGTCTTGGCAGGAGAGGAGGAGTCGGTAAGCGGAGCGTCTTAGAGGAGAGCCTCCAGGTAATCTGGATACTTGTTTTATCTCGGAACCTGTCACATACCACAGCAGCAAAGCCCTCAACACTTCACTTTTAGGCAGGCGTTACCTTTCAGTGCATCATCACTTTCATAATCCCCTTACATGGTCAGAGCACTAACTCCTTGTGCAAGCTCCTGACACCTGCCGCACACCTCGGGATTTCTGATAGCAGGGATTGAAGAGGATAATACCACAAAGCATGTAGGACTCAGTGTAATTATCTCCTGGCCGATTTTAACACCTTACAACAACGATAAACGCACTTGTAAAACTTTGTACATTATTCAAGAGGAATCACGGTGCCTTGTTCGGTTAATATTCTGTCAGGAGTTTTTTTTTTTTCTTTCAGATTCCAATTTAAAAAGAAAAAAATCTCTGAATGTTCCTCTAAACTTTTTAGTGCTTCTCTGTGAAAACTACCGTTCATCATTTTGTTCTTTCCAATTCCTTGCTGGAAATGATAAGAGTAAAAAAACACAAAAAAACAGGCGGTTGTTTTGCTTGATTTGTTCAAACGTGCATCCGCTAAATTTGACAGAGTAAATGTTTCCATACTCAAAGCTTACTGAGCAGCGTCTGATTTCACAGAAAACAGCTCCCTTTGAAGAAGAAACGAGAGCTGGCAAGACGTTACTTCCTTTCTCTCTGAGACGCTCTGAAGACAGGTACATCACAAGAAATACACAAAGACACTGGGAAGCTGACAGAGCTTTGTTAGGGCTGAAAATGACAAGCAGCAAAAGAAAGGCCTCTAAAGCTTGGCGGCAGGAGGAAATGTAAAAGTAGGAATAATCAGAGGGTGAGATTTATTGTACTTATTCTGAAGCTGTCACACCTTGCCTTTTTACAGGGAAACCATGCAGTTTTTAATTAAAGAGGTCAATCATTTTCCTGAGCTCTGACATGTGGTGTGATTGCCTGCTACAGGACCGAAGCGGGTGGTAATTAAAAACTTTGCACGTCAGACAGTAAAAAGCAGAAACCGTTGGCTGGTTTGAGACATAAGAAGTGAAAAAGCAGAATAAATGAAAGAAAATTATTTTATAACATTTGATTCAGATTGCATCCTTTCACACTCTTATTAACACCTCTGTTGTGTAACAATCTGAGGTCAAGATAACAAATTAGTTTTATGTAAAGAACAAACAAGTTCGAAATTAGAAACCAATAAAATATACATTTTTTTTAATAAAAATAAGTAAACTTATAATTCCCTAAGCTCTGATGGTTCCATTGGTGTTTGTGTTGATGGTTACATCTTTTTATAAGCCGACCACTTTAGCGATCATAAAAAAGGTTATTGTATTTTAATGGGATGCAAAGGTTTGTCAACCAGCAACAGACTTTTACCTGATTTTTTTAGGTGATAGATGTAGTGGCTAAAAGAAGGGCAAACATACAATGCATCAAAAAAACAAAACAAAAAAACATATAAACAGGTTAGTGATTTTCCTTCTTATAATGTAATCTGTCTGTCTGTCTGTCTGTCTGTCTGTCATCTATAAAAACATAGTAGAAATTTTCTAGAGAGAGGGTGGAAAGAGGAAGGGAAAATATTTCTTGACAGTATGTGATAGACAAACACTGACTTCTCTACAAATCCAAATCTGATTAAAGGCTTTTATCTTTGCCTCTACCATCTTTTAAAATATAGTGAGAGAACCTGTGACCAAGTCTTCACAAACTGGTTTAAGCACAGGTCCAATGGGGATCCTTACTGCATAACTTCCGAAATTGTTCTGTTGAATTTTGCTCTGTGATTTTATTAAGCCGTTCCAATACATGAACATGCTCTGATCTTCATCATCATTCTCTTGTAATTCTGGGGTTTTATTAAGTGTTGTTACCCTGTTAGGGTAGGGTGATCTGATCTGTTTCCCAGTTTGATGGAGAAAATCCCAGCAGCAGGACGCTGTCACCACCATAGTTCATTTGTAGGGATGTTGTGTTTATGATGGTGGTTTTCTGCTATATGTAGACCTGTTATGCATACAGTAGACCAGTAAGCTACATTTTTTTCAATCTTACAAACTACAGAGAGGATTTCTTATGCATCCCTTTAACCAATTCAACTTCTGAATGAAGATGGTTGCAAAGGACAGAAAAAAGCAGCATCTATTCAAATGCATATCATGTTTTTTTGTGAAAGTTAAAATGTTATGCATGTACATTTTTTCTTCAATTTTACAATTAAACACAACTTTTTTCTGGTTCATCACAAAAAATAAAGGTATAAAGCATAAATGCGTGGTTTTAGTTTTCACAGCCCAGCTCAGAAAGAAGAGCAACGCAGTCAACAGTCTGTTAAAAAGTAATAGTTCTACATCAGAAAATGCTGCCCGTTTTAGATATTGCAGAGCAGTAATGACAGAGCTATAAGGTAGCAGAGGCTCCCGCTCTAAGGCGCCCGGGGCTGAAAAACAGCTATAAAAATTCATAGCTATGGACCAAGACCACAAATCTCAACAACACATTTAACATTATGTTTCCTCCATCAAAAACACCAAATCCGATCAGAAAGATGACTGAAAAAAACAGCTCTGCATTTCAGTTTATTCTAAACAGGGGTAATGTGGACTCAATGATGCAGAGCATTTATTTTCCTTCTATTATTAATAAATTATTTTAAAATTTGTGACCATGTTATTTATCTAGAGCTTAATGACATAAAAAACACTAGTCTAAATATAAAAGTAACCAGAAAACCATGACTGTTGTATTAAACTGAACTGTTACTCTGGAAAATAATTTAATTCCATCGCAGTTTGCAAAAGTCTCTAGTTAGAGATTAGAAAGAATAACTCTTTGGCAAAATATAGATTATTTTTACGATAATGATAAATGACACAATAATTCCCCACGCCTAATGCAAAACTCCATTAGTCTGCTTACATCAAAAGAGCAGCAATCGTCAAAATAATCGTAACGTTAATAACTGTTTGGCTTATGTCTTTAATGGGCTTTCCACTTTCCAGATTAGCGTTTTTGTCAGTGCAAAGGGCAATTGTGTCACAGCAATCAATCATTGGGAGCTTCTGTCTTTTCACTCAGGGACCTTTAGCGAGGATGCATTGCCGCGTTGGTTGTAAATGAGGATCGAGAGAGGAACAGCTTGCAGGGATCCATACAGTAAAAGCACAACCTGTTGTGGCTGCAGGCTGCATTTGAGGGATTTAAGCCTCAAAAAACGACAACCTTTTCCTTCAGAGGGGTGATGAGCAACATGCGGACCGTGGATGGCAAATGTCACAGACGGGTATTGTTTATGAGGGATTATCAAGTCAAGCCTTATGGCTGGAAAGATTGTGACCCCAATATGTGCAGAGATACACATCAGCACCATGTAAGCTCCTAAAGGATTCCTGGAAGGCAGCACATGCATACATGCCCTCTTCACTCTGTCAAATCCATGTTTTAATCACTTCCACAGAAATTTTCTCTGGCCTTGCTTTGCCCATTTTCTCTCACATTTTTCTCCCTCTCCACCCAATTTCTCTGGTGGATTTTTGAAGACTTAAGTTCTTCTCTTTTTATTTTTTTTTTCCCCTCGCTGGTCTCTTTCTTACAAGGCAAATCCTGGGAGAGGTTGATGTGAAGACCAGGCAGAGCAGGGATGTGAAGAATATAAACACATTTTTTTATTGTCCAGAGGGAGGGGGGGTTGTGCAAGTGTGCAAAAGGGTTGGGCGGTGGGGTCTGTAAAAGAGACGAGGACCTTATCACAGCCCAGCAGCTCTGTAATTCGCCACCATGATAAAGTGGCAGCGCGGAAAACCTTACAAGGCTGGCACAATCCAAAGACGGATTAGGTTTTTCTGACATAAGCTTCCTGAAAAACTAATCAATCAGCCCGAGCAGCATTATCAGGAGCGTGAGATTAAAGAGCTGCTCCTAATCCCCCCAACTGTACATTTTATTACACTTCCCAGTGTTAAGTTGCCTTTAAACATACAGTAAATAAATAATAAAACCAAACCTAATTGAGCATGGGTAAGGGAAAGAGGGTTAAAAGGTCCTTAGAGAGGGAATTTGTGTAGAATCTGTGTTTTGTTACGAAGACAGGGATAAAAGTGTTGTCCTTGCCGGAGCCGTTACTGACTTTGAAAGGAGCGCCGCTCACTCTGCCGCTGCAGAGAAACTGAGGATGAAAAACTGTCTTTTTTTTTTTTTTTTTTAAGAAACTAGTGACAAATACTACTTAGGTTCACATTCCTACTTTTTTCATCCCCTGCAGAGAGATAACTCATCATGCAGCTTTTTTGACATGGCTCACTGCCCAGGGCATCCCCCTGTCAAGGAGCAGCATAAACATTACAAACAATGAAGCGGACCTGGATTTTGTCTTTGCGCAAAATTAAAGGGCTATTTTACCTTTTATATCTTTTATTTATTTATTCATTTTAGGAATAAATAAAACCAACCACTCTTTGTACAAAGTCTAAATTACACAGCTTAAACCCAGATTGGATAATTCTAGACCAATCAAGAATACTTTAACCTCTTACTGCCACAATTTATTTACAATTTTATAAAAAGGAATTCACTCACATTCATTTAGATTTCACATGAGGTAGAGATGAAAAACCCATTAAACCATTGTTCTTTTTGTGAGAACAAAAAATAAGATGATGTCTGGGTTGTTTATTTCCTGCTTCTTTTTTCCCCCAATACTATAACTATAAATTGAGATGGGCATGAAAACCAAAATGGTAAAAGGATGAGTAAGAATGGGCCTCCCAAGGGCCACTTCTTGAGCTGGCTTCTGCTGCAATCACTGCACTTTGATAAATAAGTACACAACTACTGCCAAAAGCTTTTGGAAATCACTTGTAATCCCTTAAATCACTGCACATCAAAGTTTGATGGAAAGACCGCAGGCATGTCAGAATTATGAAAATGAAATATATACAGTCTCCCTCTCTGATTTAATCCAGGTGTTTATTTACTTTTTAAACATACTTTAAATATACACACATATATAAGTCCCCATAATGATAGCACTGTATGTGCTAGGAGGCACAGAAGGTGAATGAGCCCTTTACAAAGTGCCTTGTTAAGGCTTTCTTCCAAAATAAAAAAAACAACACAGAGACTCGCTATAACATCCCCAATCGGTACAGTCTTTGTCAGTGTCTCCCTTTAACTAATCCTAATCTGAGTTTTAAAAAACTATATTTCACTGTGTGAAACTCTGGGAATAATGTTATCCAAGACAGGAAGAAGGATGACAGCGAAGAAGCTTTAATATGTCTCCTGTTCATCTACATTGTCCTGTTGTCATTAAGCTGGGGATAACTGCCGCAGATGTCACAGGGTAGCACCAATTCTCCCAGGATGGCTTTGACCCTCTTATTTGTCCCTGGGGTTTGGCACAGATGCTGAGACTGGGGTTTATTTTTTCACCACTTTGAGGTGCGCATTAACTGAGTGGGAGGAGGTGGATATATTCATGGTTTTCCGACCGCAAATAAATAGATTTCAAATATTTTAAAATATAACATTTTTGCATCCTGTTGGATTTCCGTATGTTTTTTTTTCTTTTTCATTTGAATTCATTAATGTATATGATGTTTAGACGGTTCTTGTGTATTTATTTTATGTTTTGTGTGGATCTAAGCCTTTCTTAAGCCTACAAAGTGGAAGTAATATTGATAAAGTCTAAAATGTCCCAGGTCAGACGTTTGTGGGTGTGCTGGGAGGGAAGCCACCGGGGCATATAAAGAGAGCCTCCCCGGGGAGGTGGCCTGCCTCTTTCTCTCTGGAGGCAGAGCTCCCAACAGGCTCAGTGCTGATTACAACAGAAGAGACAGCTTTCTGCTGCAGCTGCAGCACAGTTCAAGGCTATCTTTAAAAGAAGCCTTCTTAGAGGATTGAGCACAGATGTGAAGAACTTCTTCAATCCGATGGCATTTACCATTCAATTCTATTCATGGAAGGGGGATAATAAGGATAAAACCAAAAAAGAAAAAAAAAAACACAATATATTAAAAAATAGAGAGTGGACACAGCAGATGTTCATCAAAGAAGAGAAAACCCTTTGAATTTCCCAAGAGATCCCAATCTTTCTATACAGAGATTACTGCAATGAAAACAAAATTACACTAGAGGAAGATTATATCAAAAAAGCTTAACGCGTTGAATTTCTACTTAAGCCAAAATTCTTTTCCTTGCTCTCTAAGTATTATGTGATTTACAAAGAAGAAGCGACTAAAGCTTTAAAAAATCCATTGCCCTTTTCCCCCAAACTTTAATCTCTTATTTTAATGTGTCAATTTTAGAAGACTATCATATTTTGTTACAAACTGACAACAAAAATATTTATCCGATGTTTATCCAGATTTAAATCAGTGATCCAACTTTACCCAGACTTAGGACAAAAAAAAAATATTTTGACTAAAAGAAGAATGTGTTTTAAATGGGTCACAAAAACAGAACCTTAAAACCGTCTTTGTTAAAATAAAATACTGAAAATTGAAAATGAGGCAAAAAGAAATATTTGAAATCATTTTCTAAGAGACAGCAAGGCGTTACCACGGCAGGATTCAATTATTATTTGAATAAAAGTTTATTCTAGATTAAGTTGAGCTAAATTAAATTAAAAAATAGCTGCAATATAGAAGGTACCTTTAATTATATGTGGTAATAATATGTTTTTTGCAGAGCAGCTCAAAACATTTTATGAAATTCAAAGCATTAGATTTTTTTGAGCAAGAGCCGAAGATCACAACAAAGCCATAGGTTCTGTCTGTAAAGATGCTACTGAATTTTTACTGTTTTACTATTGTTTTATTTACATTTTCTCCAAATGCTGCAGTAGATCATCTATATAGATTCACAATAAACGACTTTTTAGGACACTTCTGCACAAAGCAACTTCAGTCCAGATAAAAAAATCACTACAGTTTATAAAACTCAAATATGGCATGAATTTATGTGTCATTAAAGAAAAAAAAAGGTAAATGATGCAGCTTGAATTTCTGCATAAAGATAGATGGATAGAACAAGTTTTAAAGTGCAACTTGCTGCGAGACATTAGAATAGAAATAACCAGTCAATATAGAGTCAACCCATTACTCACCTGGTGCAATAGGAAAAACAGCAAGAATGTTTGCAGGGCTCCCATCTTCAGCGACTTCTCGGTTTATTCAAGATAAGCGGCGGTTTAAACCTCTCTGGAAGACTTGGAGAGGAGAAGACACGCATGCCGCTGAAACATCACCTGCGAGATTCACACACACACAGAAAAAAATTATATATATATATATCAAGTGATAGACGCTCTATTGGTACAGTTAAGAAGAAAAATAACTTTCCCTTATAGATACCTCAAGCTGGAGTAAATCCTGTCCAATCCAGCAAAGAGTTCTACAATCCTCTTTAAACGTCCCCGTCTCTCAGGATGTGGGAATTTCCTCTTCAAGCAGCGACTTAGTTTTCTAAGTTTCAAATCCAGCCGAACAGTTTTATTCTGTTTAATCCGGAGCGATATGAGCAGGAAGTTGTCTCTGAGCGGAGTTAAAATGCTACCAAATGAGTCCAAGTGCCTGTGAGACTGCGGTCAGTCAGGCAGACCGTTTCTTCAGCTCTGCTTGATTCCAGTGCGCAAAATCCTCCGCTGCGCGTCTGGAGCATCCAAGGACGGCGCGCATCTGCTGCGAGACCTGAAGATCTTCCTCTGAGAGGCTCCCTCTCTCCTCATTTAAGGCAGAAGTAAGAGGCTTGATGTCACAGTTATCTGTTCCCTCTTTTAAATAATTTTTTTTAACCCTTTATATGTACAGGAGGTAATTTAAGTGAATGAGTTCCAGTTTTAAGAACATGGAGAATGGGAAATTTCAAGGCAGACAGAAGCGGTCATTATGGAATATTATTGAAGGTGCTTTGATATGAAACAAAACCTATTCGGTTCTTGCGTGTGAAATATTAGTTTTCTGTTTGCAAATGTTTTTTTTCTCAAATCGTACTTCGGAATCTCTCTAAAATCTGAGTTTATTAGTAAAAGTTTATCGTTTGGAAAACGTCTGAAACTGCGGTTGAACTCATACTAGAAGCGATGGCAAACAGTCTTTCCACAGTTACCAAGACTGGCGGACTGAGATGATTTTTGGGACTTTGGCTCCACCATGTGGTTGCAATGACACAAAAAGTGTACACTTTAAAGTCAAAATAAATTAATTAGAATAAAGCATTTTTTTCACTAACTTAATTGAGTGGAAGACATTAATAGAATAATTACACGCAGTCTGATGTCTTCTAGCCTTTATGGAGGAAGTCTTGCTGAATGTGATTTATGCCCACAGCGTCATGCAAAATTATTCAATATGGTTGGACCTATTTATTCCTTTTTTTATTTACAAGTCCTGATTTTAATGTTTTTTAGGGAAACATATAGGACAGATACTGAAACAATTAAAAGTGGAAGACAATTTTACATGTTCTTATTTATGTTTTTCATAGTAAGATTTTGAAATGTGACACGGTTTGTATTTTCACATTATTCCATTATAATGGTACTTTTTTCCAGTTCTTTGCAAAATAGGTAAACTGTGTCCAGTTATCTGCAAAGTGTCTGTTAGGTGCAAGAAATACAAAAATGATAAAAAAAAGGAAAAGGGATACTTTCTGGATTCTCCATCACAGCCTCCCCATAGCATGCTACTACCACCACCAGGAACTGGTAGCTTAGCTTAATTTTCATTCTATTCCGAAACAAAGAATTTTACTAGTTAACCCAGAAAATTTAACATGACTCAAATTTGACACACATGTCTGCTGTGTCCCCAACATGGCTTATGGGAAATTGCAAACGGAACCTCTTATTGCTTTCAAAGCATTTCTTTTGCCATTCTCTAATAAAGGGTTACTTAGTGGAGCACTGTTAGCTGTTTTATGATCACCCCTCCTTTCATTGTGTTCGATATATAACCCATGATCATTCAAAGTATGCTGAATTTACATTTATATACTCTACAAGGGAAAAAAAATCTTATTGCAAAAAGCTTATATTTCTAAATGTCCTGATGGGAATAAATGAAGAGGGAAAAGAAGTGACATTGATCTCATGTTTTATTTAAAACCCTTTATTCGATTGACATAGTCCTTAATTGTTAAATAACTGGAGCAGTTTAAAAAAAACAATTATAAGCTAAGTGAGTACATTAACATGGAAAAGTGCACAGTAAAGTAAAAAACCTAGGAAGAGCAAAGTCTTGCCTTTATTCAATACTCTATATAGTATTAAATGTTGTATCTCTATATCTATTGTAGAACATTGATAAGACCAGTTCAATAACAACTCAATAAAAATGACAAATTATAACACTGACCAAGCTTCAGTCTGACAAGTAATGTACCAGAGTTAAGAAAGGTCTAAAGTTCACAGAATTAACTTTTGACACTTTTTGTCTTATCACTCTCAATATAACTTAAGTGCCCAAGTCTTTGAACTACAGAAGCTAATCATGTCTTTGGTGTACAGGTGATATGAGGTAGGCCTATTAATAAGTATGTATGAGTGAATAATGTCAGACAGGCTGACTCTCGTCCTTTCTTATGAGCTAGACCTGAGCCATCAGTGTAATCTAACCTTTGAAAATTGGTTTGTGTGATGGATTAGGCTGCTTCAGATGAAAATAAATTATTGACACTGATTAGAACCATGCAAACAAAATGTTCAAGTGGTTTAGATAGATAGATAGATAGATA
>NW_015151310.1:0-11836 GCF_000732505.1 Cyprinodon variegatus | reverse complement strand
GTATGCATAGCACTTTGGTTATCTTTATACATTCAAAATCCCCTCTTAAACTCTGCAAAGAAAAAAAAAAAAAAAAAAAAAAAAGCCTCAGAATTTTTTAATTCATATTAAGTTTTCAACAATTTCTCCTCTCATGGTAACTAGGACTAGATCTTTATCTCCAAATAAATCTTGTAAAGAAATATTTTCATCTCAAATTTGATTTAAGCTTTGCTACAACTTATCTTTGGGCTGCATTTAATTCAGGTTGTATTACAGATTTTGCATGTTAAACAGAAACACTATCTTCAGGTGAAAATTTAACCACAGTTCTCAAAAACATCAGTGTTATGCTGGACATAGAGAGATAATGGACCTTGGGACCTTGCAATAATGGGACACAGTCTAATATGATGGAAGTAGTAGTCTTGTGAGGCACACTTGTTTCTCTTCAGATCGTACAAATCTTTCCCCTTTTCCCAAAGATTTCCATGCAGAAGAACAACAAGAGTTATCCTAATTTTTTGATGCCCTACTGAGAGGTAGGGTGCTCTTGGGGGTGTGTTGGCCTAGTGTTACAACAGTGCGATTGTGCTCTGAGAAGGTTGCAAGTACCTATTTTGATCCCCAAAGCCGGCACTCTGGGTTCCTGAGGAAAACCCTTAACCCCACAATGCTCCCTGGGTGTCGCACAATGGCAGTCCACTGCTCCCCAAGGAGATGGGTTAAATGCAGCGGTAAATCTATGGGGAGTGGTGGCCTAGTGGTTAGGGCATAGCGCTTGGAATCCAGAGGGTCTGAGTTCAAGTTCCCACAGACAGCCACTATGGGTCCCAGAGCAAAGACCCTTAACCCCACTGCTCCCCGGGCGGCACACAATGGCAGCCCACTGCTCCCCAAGAGGATGGGTAAAATGTAAAGAGTTCATTTCGTTGCTCTGTACTTGTGACAGTGTGATAACAATAAAAGCTAGAAAAAAATGTACTAGCCACTTGAACATTAACAATGGAGGTGAAATTATTTCATGTAATATCCAAATAAACAACTCATACTATTAAAAAAACATTCAAACATTTTATATTTAATTTGAAGGGGTATAGGTACAATTAGCGGGCAAAAAAAGCATGATTGTTAAACAATAAAGGAACTAAACTTCTGATTTGAGAAACCAAGATTAGTAGGGAACTTCCAAGAGCCCTTGAATTTTGAAATAATGCTGGTGCTTCTGATTCATTAGAATAACACTGAAAAGTTTGTGCAACAACATAGAACAGCAGTCTTCCATGTTATTGTGTGAGTCATAATATAGTCATAGCAGTTCTTAAATTATCACATTTTATTAAAAATATTGTAAAGTTTCGGAACAGAGGACCCAGAATTCAGGCAAGACAGAATGTGAAATAACTTAAAACGTTTATTTAACAAACGGGCTATGGATCCATGGTATCAGCGGCTAGGGCGTCTATAACAGTAACGTGTATAAAAGAGAAACACAAGTTAGTGACCACAATAATCTGATGGAGGATGATTCCAGCCAGTCGGTTGAAATGACGCAGCGGATGCTGCCAGAGTGTTCCAGACGCGGAAGCCTAGAAGGCTGCAGAGCTGACAGCAGATCAGATCCAAACTGATGAAAGAAGGGAGGATAATCCACAGGGTGAAATCAAGAGGCAGATCCAGGTTCAGTCCACAGAAAAATCCAACAGGAGTCCGAAGACAGGCCAGGCAAACAGATCAGACAGCTGCAGGCAGGCTCAAAGGTCCAAATACAGAAATGGGTCAGGATCAGACAATCAGAACACTAGAGAAACGCTAGAGAATTCTCAACACCAAAGGCTCAAGAATAATCTGGCACTGATGGCTGGGACCAAGGAGTTTAATTAGAAGCAGGAGCAGGTAGATCAGAAGAGCAGTGATGAGAAAACAGGGCAGAGCTAGACAGGTGAATGAAATGAGCAATCAAGCCAGCCATCAACAACAAAATTATTACAAATATGGTAAATGGGTAATTTAAATGAACAGAAATTAAGACATATAATTCATGGGTAATGAATTCAAGAAATACATTAGTTTCATTCTCCGAACTGATAGAAAGTAATTAATAGACATTTGAATAATTGTGATTTGTTGAGTGCATCTGCAGAAACAATCTAAGATTCTAAACTACAAACTACTTTACTCAATTAGAAGCACTTCACATTTAGTGGGTTAACAATTCACAGTGGAATGTAACGTCCATCATTAACCTGTTGGGGTTCAAGATGTCTAAACAGCTTATGACAAAAGGTAGGGACATTAAAGTTTATATCAGGTTTAGGAAGTCTGAAATTCTCTTTTGACTGCTTTCTAAATCTCAAAATAGGTTTAGTTTAGTTAGTAATAAAATGCAAAATAAGGAAGATCCAGTGCATACAGTACGACTGAAATGTTATCACTTCTTGCCGCAGGGGTTGCTAACGCAGTGATCATTTTAATTTTTGTGCAATATAAGTATAATTTGGAGATTTTTGTACTTAATATTTAACTCTTGGATATCAACAAGCTACGTTTAGTCCAGTAATACTTTTATATTTTTCAAGTGAGTTGGTTAAAGCTGCTAAAATCCGGTGCACACCTATTTGCACCTTGCTATCTATGTTCAGAGGTCAGTGGGGCTGAAAGCACACATTCATACTTTAAACCACTCACTGTTTACAGTTAACAGATCTTTTGAAGAATTAACAAAAGAAGGCACCCGCAATGAGACAATGTTTCATAGGATTTCCTATGTAGAGCAGAGGTGCTTCTTTCTAACAGTTTTTACTTTGTTAAGAAATGATTGATTTAAAAAGCTGCGTGCAGTGAGGTGTGTTTGCTCTGTCATTCTTCTGCTGATTAAATCGAAATGCTGTTAGACTGAATGTCTGTAAACCGGGTGGAGCCGGTAATGCAATATTCCGGCCTCAATCACTGTCTCATTCAAATGAAATTATATGAATTACAGTTTATCAAATCCTTAGCTATCACAAAATACAATGTGCTGAAGGGAGGGAGTATGTGCTTTATATGAATGCGGCACACTATTGGTATATTAATGAATGGTTTAAAACTTCTTATCTTGACCCATTACCCAAAACCTTTTCTTATGCTGCCACCTGATTTCACTTTACATGACTTTATACTCTGAAATCATATGAAAAGAATATTTGAACTAAATAACAATGCAATTTACTTCTGTTTCAACTAAAACGTTTCAGACTGTATTATCTCAAAATGCAAAGAAAACATTTTCACCACCCACACATTGCATCATCTTCTCTTTCTATGCGATTTTTACCACGTTCCATTGAAACTTTATGGGTTCAGGTGAGTAAAATTACAAACCAGAAAGTTAACAGAATTAAAATAAAGTATCCGTCATAATTATAAATAATCATGTATTTATATGAATCTTAATTTCAGTTCAGTTTTACCTTTCTAAAGTTGTTTTTGCACGGACTACTAAAACTTCTTTGACATCTTTATCAGATGGTGGGAGTCTCCTTCAGAACTGCACCCACTCTGCCTTTCTGTTAGTTTAGTTTTTAGGGAAAGTAAATTTGTTCATGAAAAATTTGGATTTTTTTTTTGGAAAGTAAGGTATTTTAAGTAGCTACTCATACGTTTTACCTAGACCCCCCCACCCCCACCTAAAAAAAAGGAAAGGGAAGAAAAAAAATACAAGCTATCCCTTTAAGACAGTCAACAATAGTTGGGTAGAGGGGGAAGGGCAGAATGGGAAGGAACTCTAGTTGCTGGGTTCAAGCTTGAACAATTTATAATAATTAGCTGTGATTGTTTTAGATAAATCTGCTGGTGCCCTACAATCTAAAATAATAGAATAATGAGTACTCCAAGATTTGTTCTTCTCTCTTTTAATATTAGACTTATGGAGGTAAGGCAAGTTGTGACCAGTGCTACAATACCAGGAATTGATGGTTTGATAGTATCCACTTCCTCTTTTCAGAGGGGAGTTGGTTTCCTATTACCAGTGGCTTCGCACGCCATCGCTCTCACTACAACGGCAGTGTATGCATCCATGTGCGTGACACAAAAAACAGGTATTACAACTACAAATGCATACCAGGCACAAGTCTGCGTGCTTTCCAGGGGGAGGGAACAGATAAAGTAAACAGAGAGGACTTTGCTCAAATCTACAAGCAGAACATGCAGTCAAACGATGACTTGCAAGTTCTAAAACTCTATTGTTTAAAAACTTTTAGAATGCAGAAAATGGTCATGCAACAAAAAAATAAATGAAATAATATTCTTAAATGAGTTTCAAAGGGATATTACAACTCATTAAAGGGAACGGTGAGGTGATACAAAACAATGATTAATTGAAGACACACTCAGTGCTGACACTTCCCCTACAAAGCTCTGGGAATCTTCCCTGTCCTCCTGAGGTTATATAAAGGCTTGACTTAAAATGCAACCCGCACTTCTTCCAGAATTTCAACACAGGCACACACACAGAACGCCACCCCTTTAGAACAGGCAGCTCTAAATCTCACACAAAGCTCAGCTTGCAGCGCAGAGAGGAGGCAATGAGAAGCAGGGTGTGGTTTCCTCCAGCGGGGCTGCTGGCTCTGCTATGCTGCCTTGGTCTGGGGCCCGTTCAGGGGGGGAAGGTGTTGGTTATGCCCGTGGATGGAAGCCACTGGCTTAGTATGAAGATACTTGTAAAGGAGCTCGGCCGCAGAGGCCATGATGTCACGGTCCTGGTGCCTGAAAGCAGCCTGTTGATCCAAGGTTCTGAAAGCTACAAGACTGAGGTCTACAAAGTGCCTTATACCAAAGAAGAACTGGATGAGAACTTTAACAAGCTCCGGGAAGGATTATTCGACCAAAAACCAGGACTTGCAGATTTATTTGTTAATGTGGAGCGTCTGGTGACTTTTACCTCTCTTCAGTCTTTGGGCTGTGAAGCTTTATTGGACAATGAGCCTTTGATGAATCAACTCAGGAAAGAAGGTTTTGACATCTTGCTTACAGATCCTTTCCTTCCCTGTGGCTCTGTTCTGGCACATATTTTTTCAATTCCTGCAGTGTATTTTCTGCGCGGTCTTCCCTGTGAGCTGGACATTAAAGCTAACAAGTGCCCCTCTCCTGTTTCCTACGTCCCCAAGGCTTTCTCTGGTAACACAGACCGTATGACCTTCCCAGAGAGGGTTAAAAACATGATGATGTCCTTTTTGGAGTCTCACATATGCACAGTCATGTATCGCCACTTTGATGAACTGGTCAGCAAGCGCATCAAAGACGGCATGTCTTACAAAGAACTCATAAGCCATGGGGCCATCTGGCTTCTCAGATATGACTTTGTTTTTGACTGGCCCAAACCTCTCATGCCAAACATGGTTTTGATAGGCGGGATCAACTGTGCAAAGACAGCTCCTCTTCCAGAAGTGAGTAGGAAGACTTATCTGTTCAGGGCAAAGAAAGAATGCTTTCTAGCTGTATTTAATCAAGGCAAATCTGTTAAACAAACATTTTGGGTACATGCAACATAAAGCTGTAAAAAAAGACAAACATTTTGTTAATGAATTCTGAGCAAGACAAATGTGCCATGTTAGCATTTGATTAAATGTTCCTTGTTAAACATCAGTTAAAGAGCTGCTCTAATTACAGCAATGCTTTCATTTAAATGTACAAAACTTTAAATCATTACCCATTTCCAGAGGAAGAAAAACATGAATAAAAAATCATATTCCATAGCAAGCTCAAACACACAGTTGAACTCTGCTTATAGTACTTTTATTGTTTTAGGAATTATGGCTGTTGTAGACTAAGTTTGCCTCTTAATGTGAAACATTTTGAGAGCAATGTAATCCAGATTTATGGACTTCCTCCAAAAGGCTCTAGGAAAGGAAATGTGGGGCCCCGTTGTGTCAACAGGGATCAAGTAATTTGCAAAAACAATAGGTTTGTTTTTATAGGCAGACAGTTATGCTTGCTGTTCAAAAAGGTTTTAAACCTGGTAGCTGTAAACATGCAGTTAATTCTCTAAAGTCTTATAATATACATGTAGTTTTTACATATTTTGATATAATAACACTGGATTTAGCTTATAGTTCACTTTTCTTGTGGTTACTTTACTGTCTTGTCAACCCTCTTGCAGGACCTGAAGGAATTTGTGGATGGCTCAGGAGATGATGGCTTCATTGTCTTTACACTTGGCTCAATGGTATCAGACATGCCAGAAACTAAGGCCAAAGTGTTCTTTGATGCCTTTCGCCAACTTCCTCAGAGGGTAATTATTCACAACTTCATCACTGGTTCAGTCAGTTCAGTTGACATGAACTCAACACTTCAATCTTATCAATGATTTTACATTGAAATTTTGCACACACAGCACATGGGGGTAAGGTTGTGTTGAGCTACTGAACTTTGCTCTCTACTTTGCTGCACATGTGCCAGACTGAACGTCCAGTGCTTATGCAGTCTGCACGTGTTTATGAGCTGGTCTGGTTTGTATTGCAGGTGCTCTGGAGATATACAGGTAAAGTACCCAAAGATATGCCCAAGAACGTCAAGCTTCTGAAATGGTTACCTCAGAATGATCTCCTAGGTATGTTGAGTGTATAAATACATTTAAATAAAAAATTCTCACGGTATTGTAAGTAAGGTAATAAAGATGTGACATGTTTTGCTCTACAGCCCACCCCAAAGCTAAACTCTTCATGACTCATGGTGGCAGCCATGGTATCTACGAAGGTGTCTGTAATGCTGTTCCTATGTTGATGCTTCCACTTTTTGGGGACCAGGGGGACAACGTACACCGAATGGTGTCTCGCGGTGTTGCTGAGAAGTACGATATATTTGATTTGAAAACAGAAACACTGGTACCTGCGCTGAAAAAAGTTATCAACGATAAAGGGTAAGAAACTTAATTTATAACTTAATAATGGTTAAAGGATAATTGAAAATTTATATAAACGTTTTTGTATTTAGTTGAACATTTTTTTTAAAGAGGGTTTCCTGAAACTGCAATTTCCTATATTTCATCTTCAGAAGACATCAGTTAAATGGATTTTTGCTCAGAGAGGAAGATAAGTAAGCAGGTGGACAGAACTAGAATAATTAAAGCAGAGACTGGAAAATCTCAATCTTCGTCATCCAGAACATTTAGATTTTGCTGTTTTTATTTTATAGTATAAACATTTCCGCCACATATCAGGTTTAAACTGGAAGGCAATCAGACTTAATTGTATTTGAAAATTATTCATGCAAACTCCAGCCGCCTTTGGGCTACAAAGGATTCTTTTTTGTCTTTAATGTTCTTTAATGGGCTCTGCACAAAGCACAGTTATGTTTTCTGAAATTGCTATGGGCATTCGCTGTTCTGCAGTATACTGGGTCAAGTGATTGTTTAAGAAGAATTGGCTGAGGTAAATCCAGCTATGTAAACAAGCAGACAAAAACAACTTTCCCATGTTTAATATTTCATCATTTATATTTAGTATTATCTTTTACTTTTATTTCTTCACTTTTGTTTGTAGCACTTTTAGATAAATATATAGATAATATTTAGTATTTTCATTTCTAAAATAATTATACTACTAAAGTATAGTATTACAAAATAATGATGGCACTTTAAAACTGACAGAAGTACATGCAATCTACTCATTATTGGGCAAACCAATAATATTATCATTTGTGAGAGGAACTTTTATAGATCACCTGAAAACACACATTTCTTGCACAAGTTTTTTTTTTTTTTTTTTTCCCCATACAATTTAGCGTTCCTTATTTGAAATCTTTGGTGATTGGGTGTTAAATGTATTTTATTGAGATTCTATTTCACAGGGATTCATACAAATTTAAAGAGTTGCATTATTGCATCATTTTAAAGCAGCGAAACAAGGGAAACAACAACCAAAGTTTAACAATTAACGTTTTTACAGATGTTTTATACATACATAAAATAATAACTTACTGACTGTTGGCCTCTATATATTTCATTGTGTATATTTCATTGATTTCTGAAAGCAATTGTCTGCACTGTTTTTTTAAGTTGCAGAAAATAAATTCCAGCAACACTTCAGAATTTAGATTTGAAAAGTGTATACTTATCCTTTAAACGCACACTTCTCTGTTGGCCTATTACAGAAAACTCCACTTAAATGCTCTGAAATGTGTATTCGGTATTATATGGTTAGGATTATTTTTGGATGAAATTACTTTTGCTGTAAAGGGACTGCCGCTTCTGCTCAAATCCTGCCTGGAGGATATTTTCTTGTAGAGAATGACTCTTAGCTTTGGTGATAAAGCTATTCAAACAGCCTCTCTAAAGAAAAAAGATGCCGTCCCCTGAGTAATATAGGTATTTTCTGGTCATAGAAAACTTCACACTGAACCATTTTCAAAACCTAAGGACTTAAAGAATTTAATCCAGAATTTAAAGGTTTGAAAAGGTCTTAAATTTAACATGACAGGTCTAGATGGGGAAAAGAACAAATTAATTAATGGAAAAAGATTTGGATTTCCAGCCTTTATTCATAATCAGTTTTTAAGCCCCTCCTCCTTTCCTCACAAACTAATTATGTCTTCTCAATAGATACAAAGAACGGATGGTGAAGCTTTCGCAGATACATCTGGACCGCCCTGTGGAGCCATTGGACCTGGCTGTTTTCTGGTCTGAGTTCGTAATGAGACACAAAGGAGCCCCTCATCTAAGAGTAGCCGCACATGATTTGAACTGGTTCCAGTACCACAGCCTGGATGTTATCGGCTTTTTACTTTTAGTTTTTGTCACCGTTTTGTGGGTGACTTTGAAATCCTGTTTGTTTTGTACTCGCAAGTGTTGTGGAAAGAGAGGAGGAAAGAAGAAATCTGAGTAGTGTCCATCTCAAAGTAAATACTTCAAACACTACTGTAAATGTTTTGTCTGGTGTACTGTAAAATGTGTATATGTGAATAATGCTATTCATTATTTGGCCAGAAAATTGTAAAAAACTAAGTTGGCATTTACTTTTGTCATCCAGCTTTCCTAAGCGATTGAAATAAATACAATTTTAATAAAATTACTAAGATTAGTGACAGTATACTGAAATCTCTGCACAAAAAAATTAGGTTATTGAACTTACCCAGACAGAGACAGATTTAAGAGTAGATTAGTTCTACTGGGTGGTGAAATTGAAGGGGATTGTATTTTTTTTATGGTTTTCAACTTTATCTAGACAAAATGTAAACCCTTTTAATTTATTACCACCAGTGTTGAACACATGTATAAAACCTGTAAAAAAAATCTCTTGGATCCTCTTCCAGCCACATTTGATAACCTACACCTTTTGCTTTGTAAAATCACCACACACCTAACTTGTGGTGTTTTTCCTATTTTGAAGAATAACAATGCAGGCTTGAAACCATATCCATGTGCCAGAGCACATACAATTCTGGGAAATAAATTAATAGTTCTTTACTATTCAAAAAAATTATATTCAACTAAAAATAATTTGTTTAGCTTATTTTATATGAATGTGTTCAGGGTCTCGTCGCATTTAGCCAAGGTAAAGAAGAAGTTGCTCTTTTCCAGGATTTTAACTTTAAAATCACACTAAAACTTTAATGTATTTTGGATGTTTTATCACCTATTATTGCCACCAACAAATATTTATTGGACATAGAAACATGCTGAAATTATAGTAAGTTGTTTCCTCTTATTGATTATTTTGGCCAAATCATGACAACAATTAATTTTATGGTACCTAAGATTATAGATATGTCATAACTTCACTAAGTTGAGTGGAGGTTTGTAGAGGACCCAAATGCAGAGACAAAGACAGAGATGGTTTCTTTCAGATTTAATGAATGGGGTTGTGACAACAAAAGCATAACTCCAAAAAACAAAAACAACCCAGGTAAGACAGGAATCAGAACAGAGGGTAACACAAAACTTCAGGAGGTATTGAAGAGAACCCAGTATTGTGTAGCTGCAGAGGAGTACATATGTTTAACAGAACAATGAATGCAGTCATGAACTAATTGGGTGAAGGTGTGGACAGAGGGAGCTTAGGGGAAAGGAGAGGGACACTAGAGGGCAACAGAGAGTAACCAGGGAATACAATAGGGCTTAAATATAACTAGGAAGAAACTTTAATGTAGCTAAAGGGGAATTAAACTAATGACTAGAAAATACAGAATGACCAAAAGGAAACTAGAGGATAGGAAAAGGGACTGGATATACCTATTATGCCTTGGGAAACATAACCTAAAGATAACTGTAAACAATGAATGGCTAAATAAAACTAGAGCGCAAACTGTGGTGCAGGAGCTTTGGTCGCCGCAGCTTAAACCCACAATGAGGTGGTGAAGCTTGAGACACAAAGAGGAGGAGCAGTTAAAGAGGTGCCACTTAGGACTAATTAAGAGGCACAGCAGCTGGAAAGGGCTGACCATGAAGGGGCCAGGGAGATGAGGAGCACCCACTGCTGGCCCTTGGTGACAATTTAAGTTACTGTAAGACAACTATGAAGCCATGGGAAACATAACCTAAAGATAACTGCAACTGTCCATCCATCCATCCATCCATTTTGTCACACTTATTAGCGGGGTTGTGAGAGTTGCTGTTGCCTATCTCCAGCTGTCTACGGGCGAGAGGTGGGGTACACCCTGGACAGGTTGCCAGTCCATCCCAGGGCAACACAGAGGACAAACAGGACAAACAACCATTCATGCAAACACTCACACCTAAGGCGAATTCAAAGAAGCCAATTAACCTAACAGTCATGTTTTTGGACTGTGGGTGGAAGCTGGAGTATCCAGAGAGAACCCACGCATGCTCAGGGAGAACATGCAAACTTCCTGCAGAAAGACCCCAGGCCGGGAATCGAACCCAGAACCTTTTTGCAAGGCAGGAGTGCTACCTACTGTCCCACTGAGCAGCCCTAACTGGAACCAATGAATGGCAAAATTAAACTGGAGCAAATACAAAAAATGCTGAACAGGAGATAACTGAAAAACCATCAAAAAAGGAATAGCTAAACCAAGTATTTCGAAAGTGATATAAATCTTAACAGCAAACAAAGAGTAAGATAAATCGAAGCCTAACTCAAAACACAAAGTGAAAACACCAACAGAACCAAAAACCCAGAGCAACAGATCAGGACAGACCATCGTTTCAACATGGCAGCAGCAAACATACAATGTATGCCTTTAGGAAGATTTTATTTGTGTTTGTGTAATGAAACAGCTTTTAACCATTTTTGTTAGCTATGGTAAAACTATTAGAAAGTAATACCAACTCCATTAGAGTGGAGAATAAAATATTGTGCACTATAAAACGTACTGACAAAGATAAAACAGCAGCTTTATCTTATAAAACAGCAATTTTTCTTGGTTGAAAAATTGCACAACCAAGAAAATAAATTTCAAAGCAAACCTAATGCAAGCTATGACATGTTTTATAGCTACTGAGAAAAAGTTAACTGTTCTCCTAGAAACATGTAGGTGACATCTCGAATGTCCGTTTTAGTTTCAAATCAATGCAAGAAACAACCAAAAAAACCAAACATGCAACAAAAAAATATAACAAAAGAAAACCTATACACCTTCACACATATTTTCCACCATTCTTTAAAGTCCATTAGTTTTTCAGTCATTTCTATAGCCCAACCCAGAGCATTAGCCTAAGCCTTACCATTAGTAATAAATACTTAACCCACTAAACCTTACCTAAAGCCAATTCACATCTTAATCCTAAACGTAACTGAAAACCCCATGAGAGAACTTTTCCTCATAGAGATCAGACGCTGATTCTCACAGGTACCTGTAAGTCTGCATAAAGTAGCATAGTTCTTGGAAATTTTCCCCATATATATATATATATATATATATA
>NW_015151309.1:299484-359468 GCF_000732505.1 Cyprinodon variegatus | reverse complement strand
ACAGCTCAGGCAAACCATGGTTAGACATTTGTTTTACTAAGGATAACATGCTGTGGGTTGAATTTCACAGATGTAAAGTTTTCCCACATAAAGGCCTGAACACACCAGGCATGTTTAAGTGTCAGATCCATTAAAAAATCAGAGTGTATGAGGTTGGGCCCATTGAAAATTCATAGGACTAATCAGTGCGCAAATAGACCCCTGTCTAGTTTTGTTGGACCTTCACAGCATTTTGGAAGTTATGTCATGAGTCAGACAGAAAAAGAGATACAGAGGGAAAGAACAACACAGGGTTTGTATTTAGGGCAAACACAAAGTAGAACTTCTACATCACAAAATAAATAGCCAGGTTTTCCCTGTTTGTAAACACATGACAAACTGGTCATATTTGGACATAAAGAATTAATAAAACATTTTCATAAACAGTGTACCTTAAAGTTAATAGGAGCCCAGGATTTGCAGAAAACAGATAAGGTAAAATAGCAACCCTCCTTGAGCTAAAAAAACCCACCTATGTGGTAAAATAAGGATGCTTATTGGGGTCAATACAGGATATGCTTGGGTTATCCTATATTTATGAAATTGTATAAAAAGATGTTAGGCAAACTTCACGAAAAGCATTTTGACCTTTTTTCTACACTCAGTTATAAACTCTTCAAGTGTCTTTATTGTAGCTGTGTTTTCTTCTTTAAACAGTTTCCCATTAAATTAAATATTTTACCCCTACTATTTTAAAAGTACAGGTATGTTATGAAATGGGGAATGGGGAACTGAACCAGTTAAAAACGGGACACCAGGACAGAGGTGAAAAATGTGGCACAGTCTGACAGATTGGAACATCCATCACACCAGGAGGAGGCTCTTTATTCGCACAGCAACTGAAGTGATGGGAAAAAAAAGGATATCCGAGCTTACAGAGTTTAATGCAAATAGTGTGACCCAGCCTTAAGGAAGGGAGGACTCTTTATAATTGGCTAACTTTAAAATGCCTTTAACTCATCGCCTTTATAATTTCGCAGCGCAACCATGTTGAGCTAAAGTCTAAACTTGATTGGTTGAAAAAGCCTGGTTGACATATTCTGGGCAAAAGTGCAATTTTTGACGAAGCTTATACCCATTAAGGATCCCTGACCTGACTGAGTCAGAAGCAGGATTAAAATCCCAATATGTTTCCCTTGTAAACTACGCTGTAGTTGGTTTATTTTTGAGTAGTGTTGATGAAAAACGCAATTTTTCTTTTTCTACACTTCAAAAACGATCTAGAAATGAGTAAAAGTTTCTTAAATTAAGTGTATTTACCCTTAATTTCATTTGGTAAATAAGATGATCTGCCAATGGAATTAGTATAATAACTCTTAAAATAAGATAATTAGAAAATATGCACTTGAAATAAAAGACTGCAATTATTTTTCTTATTTTAAATTTAAATTGTCTTGTTCCATTGGCAAAGTTTCTCACTTACCTCCTCAATTCAAGACAAAATGCACTTATTTTAAGAAAAAATGACATATTAAGATTTCGATTTTTTTGCAGTGTACCGGTAGTTTTTGCTTCCAGTTCCTAGAGTTTACTTTTGCTTACTTTATTTCTAAGTCTGTGTCTTCAGCGCTTAAATTGTGCTGTGCTTTATTACTGTTTTATTAAAAAATCTGGTTCCTAAGTCCCAAAGAAAGAACCTCTAAAGGTGCTAGAAAAGAGGCCCCCACTGCACCAATCCACCAATAACTTCCATGAAACAAACCAGGAAGGCACTGATGATTATGCTGTAACTTTGTAGTTTTGAAATAGTAGGGAAGTTCAGGAAAGGAGAAATTTTGCTGTACCTCTGTAACTAACAATTAAAAAAGAAAAATTGGAGAGCAGAAATTTTTGATGTTTTTAATCCAACAATAAAAAATGTCCCCTCTCCAATTAAAAGCAGTCATGTTCAGTTCATGTATTGATTTTTGTCGTGATTATTTTTTTCTTTTATACTTTTAAAGCATTTTAATATTTTAATTTTTTTTTTAAGCAAGACTTCCAACCACCTGTGTGTTTTTGGTAGCGGCGTTTCCGTGCCCTTCCCTCCTCCAACAGAACCACTCTGACCATCGTTCAGAATCTCTGAAAACCTTTCAAGCCTTTTCCCTCTTCTCTCTAACCTCAAGGCAATTTGGGGATGGCTTTTTAAATGATCCGCTCATTATCGGTAGTAGAGTCTCTCTTTTTTTTTCAAACTTGTCTGCTGGCTCTCCTGCTTCCTGTCCTCACTCTCTCCTCTTTACTCCATTTTTAAGGGGGCTTTTTCTGCCCCCCTCCCCACCTCCCTCTCCTCCTTTCAGAATGGCTTTTTGATCCGTTTGTTTGTGCTCATCAAGTGGAATGTAGCAAAGTCCCTGAGAGCATTTTTTTCTCTCGTTTTTTTTATTTTTTTACTTTTTTATTTAGAAAGCTATTGAGTATAAGTTGATGTGGATGAGTGGGAGCTACCGCCGCCTCCCACCCATGCACACAAACACACTAGTGCACACTCACCTGACTCTGGCCTTGATGACTATAATGTGTTTCATTACAGGAGAAGGAACAGAGACAAGCATGGAGGTTGAATTCAGCCAGAGTCACATCCCATCTGTAGACACAATAGTAAAAGATTCAGAATTTATGTGTTTATTTTAGTAAACCATGAAACAAAATATTGAATGTAAAACCACAAGCTGAATTGTGTGTAATGTGTCCTCTGGCAGGCTTGGCTGGCTCTGTTGGCAGCTTTAAGTTATCCTCCTCTATCTGTTCAGCCTCTCCACCTGTAATACCCATTAAACCTCTCCATCTGGATATGCAGGAGGCTAAGTTCAGTCACCAGCTTATTAGCTGAGTAACTGGAGAGAGTCGAGGTCAGTCTGGAGGCTGGCAGAAAGCACACACACACACATAAAATTTCACAGCAATGCTTACACATGAGCTTATAGCGATGCGTAGCTAATTGAAGGGGTCTGCTCTGTTGACGAAAGCACTCAACTTATCGCTGATTAGGTCAAGCTGGGTGGAACCACAAGGCGAACAGAGCCGAAGGAAAACAGGCTTTGGGATGCATAAGACGACAGAAGTGGTTTGTGTTGGTGGAGAGTCCTTCCGATAAACGCTGGCAGTCTCTTGCGGCAGTGTTTACCCTGGCTATAATTGGACCACATTAACCGCTGTAGGAGCTGTGCTGAATTAACACCTGCTTCTCTATGCAAGCATATCTTTTCTGTTCTGTTGTCTGCATATGACTTTGTTAGTTAGGTAATCAGTGAGGCTGTTAACCTGTCTGAAACAAAGACTCTTCACAGGCCCCCCAACATCCTCAGGATTTAGTCACCATTTAAGAATCTAGCTGTATTTTATTTTATTTATTTCTGTTTTTTTTTTGTTTGTTTGTTTTTTATCTCACTGGACTTCTTTGGTGCACTATTGTCCTTGGATGGATTAAAACAAAATATTTATAAAGGATTAAAAAAAACTTGCAAGAAAAACTCAATAGCCAGACGAGGATAAAAACAAAAAAGCAAACCTCTATAGATAAATCAGACCCTGATATAGTTAGGAGATTTAATCCTTTAAGATGCAAATGAGGAGGCCAAATCAAATCAATGTTTTTCTTAGGGTAAAAAAGTGAAAAAAAAATGATCTTAAACCAATGATCCTGACTGATTGCATCTGTTATCAACTACTACTGCTGCAACTACTGGGCAGCTAAGTTGCAGATACCATAAGTTGGATAATCAAGGATGTTCCCCTAGATTAGCACTGTAAATGTGCAAAGTGTGCATGATTTAGCTTTGGAGTGACTTTATTCAGCACTTCATGAACATTTCTGAACAGGCTACTAATGTTATGGATGCATTGTATGATTTAGCAAATATATTTCTCAGAGACTATGCTTCTATGTTACCTGTACAGGGGTGTTATCCATGCTTATGTTAGAAAGTGAAATGAATTAGTAGGTTTATTCTTACCTCTTGTTTTTATGCGGTACTGATACATGTAGGATTCCTGTCTCTTTATAATTGTATTTGGTTTTTTTATTCAGGATCTTTTATATTTTCAGCCTGATTCTGAAAACATAAATGGAAGAAAAAAACCTCAAGCAGATCGATTTTAGATCTTCTTCACATAAAGTAAGTTGAACTGTGCCTTTGCACAAGGTATTCTGACACACAATTCATGTCACACAATAATTTTTTTTAATAAATACTAGAGTAATTTTAAAGATTAAATAAATTTCAATTTACCAAAGAAGACTCAACATTAGAAAAAGGATTAGAGGAGGAAATGGCTTGGCTCTACTGTGAGTTGTGGTAAATAAAGTCGCTGTTTTAGAGAAATAAATATCAGCCACTGGGCCTTTACCTTCATCTATACTGGATCTCCTCAATAATCTGACAGCTTTCCAAATGCGCAGCCTTTCGTATCCTGCTATTTTGTTCTGTTCCACTTCTTGATAAAAGAAAGGGAAAAGTTCAGCTTTTTGCATTTTATCACAAGCTGAAAAAAAAAAAAAAACTTTGATTTTTTCCCCAACTCTGAGTCAGTCTGACTTCCTTTAAATCTTGTGAACCCATCTCTCTGTCTGCCTTCTCACCTTTTTGTTTCCATCTTTCCATTATTTTCCTCCCCTCTCACTCTTGCACTCCTAATCACCCCACTTTGGCCTATGTGGTGGTGGTCGCCAGGGAAACAGCTCTAGCTTGGTGACCCATGTTCCGGTGGGGCCAGCGGGCCATTAGGGGCCAGTCAACGAGCCTCTCTTCCTTCCACAAGTGGTGCTGGCTGGATGGAGTGGGCCCTCGTCTCTGCTTTTGGAGGTCAATGAGGCCGCAGCCCGGCACTCTGCCACTGACTCTTAGCCCCCCAGAAAAGCAGCGCAAAAATTTGGCTTTTAAATAAAGTTGAATTCCACCGCTCACAGACACGACTATGGTCATAAGCGCCCAGTTTAGGTTCATCATCCTGGATGAAACTGTAAACAATTGCTGAACAAAGATAGTCAAATGCATTTTCTCCACAAAGTGCTATTTACTTTATGTATTTAATATCTAGCGATTTACCTATTTAAACCTTAATTTATGTTATTGGTTTTTAATGTAACAGACAACACATTATATCACAATTCTGGAGTGGAAGAAGAAGATAATTGGCTTTGCATAGTGCATTGTTCTTTAAAAATAAAAAAAATGTGGTTTTCATTTAAATTTAGCCCCCTTTACTTATTATTATTATTAAACAATATCCAGAAAAATACCTTAAGGACCGCTGTTCAGTTGGACCATCCTAAAATGGGAGCAGCATGGCATGACTCCCAGATCACCAATACCTGGTTGTCCATCTAACCAGACTTGTTGTGCAAGTAGAGCATTTTTCATGGTAACTCTGGAGGAGCTGCAGAGATCAACTCAGTGGTGGAATCTCTCTACAGGACCAGGATTACTCTGTTACTCTATCAATCTGTCCTTTATGGCAGATTGGCAAAAACAAAGCTGTTATTGTAAAAAAAAAAAAAAACTCATAGGAATTCTGTTTACAGTTTGCCACGAACCGTGAAGGGAGCACATCAATCATGCGGAGCGGGTTTCTTTGATCAGATGCAACCAAAACTCAACCATCTGGCCTTTAGCAAGCAATAATTCATTGCTTTGTATTGGGCTATCTCATAATATGTCAACAAAACACGTAGAGGTATGTGGCTAACATGGCAAAATGATGGATGCAAACTTCTGGTATCCAATCTTGAATTACGTCTATAATTTATCATATGTGTGAAAACACTGTGTTTCTTGGAATAATGTCTTTACTTGCAATGCTTGTGTTTCTTTATGTAATGCAGTCAAACAAACATAAATAAACCAAAATTATTTAAACTAAACAGCTGGATTTGAAATAGCGGTTTTGGATCAGCCATTCCTTTCTTTGCAGCCTTCTGTGTCAGCCTACAGGGTGGCATGCACCTGTTCCAAACAATTTTCTGCTTTTGCTTTAGGGGCGGGAGCAAATACTCCAGCAGCCACTTGTGTGCCTTCTCAGGGGGAAATGTACATAGATTATGTCCTCACTAATCCTTCTGCGACAAAAAGGCATTTTGCTTCAATACAGCAGTTGTGTAACGGTTTCAGCAAATACACTCACTGCTACAAACACAGCTACACACTCACGAACGTATCCGGTCCATATGTGCACAAGGACATTGGTGCAATTAACCTTTTACTGATTCAGTCCTACTGCTTGGTTTGATTGAATAGAATTGGAGTGTTCCCTTAGCTATACCCGAAACCTCCTGTGAGTGATAGAGTGTATGTAAAACAGAGTGAGAGAGATCAGCCTATTTCTTAAAACTCAGGGCTGAGCTTTCAAGTAGAGACCCAAGCTCTTAGCTATCTTTTAAATCCCTGTCCGTCTATGTAGAGCTTTTTAAATATGTGAATGTTTGTGTCCAAGGTTCACTTAAGGCGCAGCTACGCTTCCAGCCTATAAGTTAAGAGTCTAAGCTTCAGCAGTAGATCCTGGGTTCATCCTGCAGAGCGATACTCTGCCTCAGATCCAGTCCAGCCTCTGGCACATCATAATCTGTCAAGAGTCTGCTTGCCTCAAGTTCTTTTTTTTTTGTGTCATTGACGGATTGAGCCGAGTATGTGCTAAAAACATGTTGTAACCCCTCCAAAAAATTTGGCTTGAAACACAAGAGTCTGCTTCGTGTCGTGCCCTACTTGTGTAAATGCATATGTGCTCTAGTGTGTGATTACCTGCGCAACTCTTTGCTGAAGCCCAGTCTGAACTGGAGCTTAGCCATGGCTAACTGGTGAGCCATTTGTCTGAAGTACATTTTGTGGCCTTTTGTGCCAGTTGATTTAAAGTGCCCAGCTGTCGTGACTAAAACTGAGCACTTTACTTTTTGCCTTTACTGGCCTGATTCCCTGCTGCTTAGCTGTGCCAGCAAGCCTTGATAGGAACAAAGAGTGCCAAATGTTGACCTCTACATGTACAGAGAACAATTAGGCAAATCAGATTGCTGTCAGTCAGTCAATGTGTTAAGAAGAAATATAATATATATTTAATGACAAAAAATTTGTACCAATATATTTTCTCTTTATTTTGTTGTGTAGCACAATCTGTTTGTATGTTGTTTGGATCCGTAGGTGATCTACCAAGAAAAAGTAGAGCATGCTTTCGACTTGTAAGAAAATAACTAATTGTTTCAACTTTATTATTTTTACAACAAAAAATTTAGATAGTATGCCATGCAATTTTATTCAACCTGCATTGTCCTCAGAGGGCATCATATAATGAAATGCTGTAATGTGGCGACAGCATTATTTAAGCTGGTATAATATGAGTAAGTTTGCAAAGTACTGTTATTTTAAAGAACCTGTTAATTAATAAATATATAGAGGTAGACTCAGATCTGCACATTTCTGTTTAGAGATCTAGGTGAGCATGACTCTTATTTTTCATAAGTAAGAGTTATACTCAACATTTTAGCAACCTAAAGAACAGCTACATTTTTGCCATTATAGCATATTGCAACCCTTCCTCTCTGAACTCAAAACTTCGCTTGAAAGTACTTGATTTAGTACCATTAAATCTGAGCAGTTATTTAATATATACTTTGGAATTTTTACCTTCCACTTGGATATAAATGCATGCTGAGGAACCTCAACAGCATCTTTTGATGATGTTTCACCTCTCATCCAAAATGCTTCATGGGTTGAGAATATAAGGCTTTTAAAATTTAGATAAAAAGGTTACACAGATAGGTCACATAAGGCTGCAAATCACTGATTTAAACCTCCATTTGATTCACTATCATTTGTGAAATGCTTCCCATTGAAGCAAGGATATGAATCACTTACAGTATCTGAGAGTGGCTGGTTGTAAAACCACCTGGGGAGACAAGTCAAGGCTGCGCTGTAGGCACTCGAAAGTGGAAACCTGAGGTCATCTCTATTGTTCAGTGTAGGGTTATAAAACAGAAACAGTATAATGCAACACAGTAATTCTTCATTTTCCCACAGTGGAGGAATTCAACAGAATTCCACAAAATGAATAAAATACATCTAAAATGTGAGATACTGTCCTTAGAAAGTATCCCTCTTAGGTTTTAAGACACTCCTGCAAAGGAATTCAAGAAGCCCTTGGATCTATCAAAGCATCTTTAGTTACTTTAACACTTTTGTTTTTTACGCCCTACCCATGGATGGATAGGGCGGGTAGATGGGTAGATGCATGATTTGAATGGATTCAAATCATGCAATGGTGATATTCTTCAATTTTTTTGTTGTTTTTTCACTTTATTTGACAGAATTTAGTATTTTTATCCTTATGTTTAACGTGTGCAAATTGTAAATACTGTACAATGCTGGGTTGGGTGTGTGAATGTTCTGACTAAAACCTTTAGGGTCTATAAGTTCAAGTAGTGTTCAGAACTAAAGAAGTATGCATGTGTGATGCAAACTCCAAAAAATGCAATGCAAGCTAAATAAATGTCAAAAAAATGCAACAAAAACAAAAGTCCTGCAAACAAAAAAGAAACAGGCTGCAAACAGGTGGCAAGTGAACAGCAAACGGTCAACGAGGTAGGAAAAAACAAACATGTTATGCAAACCGTACAAGACAAAAAATAAATGCAACAGAAAAACACTGCAAAAAATCTGCAAAGCCAAAACAAAATAATGCATCAAAGAAAGAAAATGATGCAAATAGTAAAAAAAAACCAGCAAACTTGCTCCAGAAAACGTAAGTGCTCCAGACTATTAGAGGGAGTCAAATAAAGAACAGAATATATCAGACCAGGCCCTCCGTACAAACAAGAAGTCGAACTGTACCACAAAATTTAAAAAACAAAGCTGGAAAAAGAAAGGAGAGGTTTGTTATCTTTCATTTCATTTTTAATTATGGGATTATGCGCTTGAGTTTAGCAGTTTTTAAATTTTATTTCTCAATTGGAAAGAAGGGCTGCTTTAGGTACCATGGTTGCGATTGTGTTCTTTATTTCCTCTGAGTTCAGTCTTTCCATCAGTACCAGTTTATTAAAGTAATATAAACATGTGCTAGTGGGCTGTATATGTCTTGTTTGTCGATCCTAAACTTTAAATGTTCCACCAAGGCTTCTTTGTAGTTTTGTTTTGTTTGTGTTTTTTTTTGATAGCATATTTTTGTCCAAACTTTCTAAATGTCAAAGGCTTGTTATTGTATTTCATTTAATTTTATTCACATATTTTTTCGCTCCTGGACTGCTCTGAAGGTTAGGGATTTGATTCCCTGCCTGGGGTCTTTCTGCATGGACTTTGCATCTTCTCCTTGTGCATGCGTGAGTTTTTTTGGCTACTCCAGCTTCCTCGCACAGTCCAAAAACATGACTCTTAGGTTAATTGCCTTCTCTAAGTTCTTCTTAAGTGTGGATGTGAATGGTTTGTTTTTCTTGTTTGTTTGTGTGTTGCCCTGCGATGGCTTAGTGACCTGTCCAGAGTGTAGCCCGTCTCTCGCCTGTAGACAGCTGGAGATGACCAGGCACCAGCACCCCTTGCGACCCCAGCTGGGATAAGCGTGACAGAAGATGGCTGGATGTTTCGCTCCTCATCCCCCATCTCAAATGGGATTCCATATATTATGCTCATATCATGTTGGTTACCTGAAAGGTTCTTTTGGTGGGAAATGTTGGAAAACCTGGACAGAAGGCAGACACACCAGGTTGTCATTAAAAACTTGCAGTTTTGCTATAACTGTGCTTTTGATGAATATGGCAATGCATCTTTGGCTGTTAATTCTCAAGCTTTGTGTGAAATACTCACCTAACACTAATACAGATTCCAGGTATTGTCCTGTCCAACTTAGATCTTCAAACTATCAGTAAAAATCTGTGGTACTGTTGACTTGTTCAAGTTGCTGACGGTGACCATGCTCACCTCAACTGAAATGTCTCCCCATTTCCAAATGCAGATGAGTATGCATATTACTTTTCCTTATGTAGCGTTTGTTGTAAAAAGGCTACAATATCCTTTGTAAATATGGACTAAATATTAAGTTGTGCACATGTATGTTGGAGTGTGTGTGCACATGACTCTGCCATTGTACAGTCCTGCATACTCCTGCTGCCTTCTCATGCTACAACATGGCTGTGCTAGTTTAGAGTCATGCAGCTTTCTGTTGTGCACTACGAACTCACACAGCTCTATTAATTAGCTGTTTGATGCTGTTAATTGGGCTCCCACTGCTGCACTAATTGATAACGCCATTGCCATTGACAACATGAAACACAAACACAGACGAGTCGCTCGCAGACAACCTATTCACGCTCCGCAGTGTAAGAGTGGGCTGGGTGAAAAGCAGGAGGAAGCGATGGATGAGCGTCAGCGACAAAAGGCCTGGAAAGACAAGGGAAGGAGAGACAAAGGGAGATGAGACTGGAAAGAGGAAGGAGCAAGGTGTCAGAGTTTTCATGTTTCACAATGTAATTTCTCAGATTTATTCTACATATTGATTGCAGTTTTGATATTCAGGTTTGTAGCTAACTCTTACAAACAAACAGTGTGTGTTTAGGTTTCCATTGGATGAAAATGTAAATGCAATCTCATGTGTCAACACCTGGTAATAGCAATATCATCTTCTTGTTGCTCTGTGATCTGCATAGCGCCACACCCACCAGCTCTCTAATAACACTGTTCAGCTATTCATTGAAATGTCTGTTATCAAATATAGCATGTGTTTTTACCTGTCAACATCTGAAATCCTGTCACTGCCAAGCATTGGAAATCAAAAAACATTATATGGGACACACATTTTAATTCCTGTAACAAAATGGGAATAGTTACAAGTTTCGTCAATTACAGTTTGACCTCTTTGGTATTGAAAAGTGTTGTAATTGTCTTTTTTTCTGAAATAGAAATGTCCTGTTCTTGAAAGAAACCTGGAGAAACAACCTTTTTAAACAGATGTCTGGACCCCTTTTTACAGAGTCAGAATCGGAACGAAAGCAGGATGTATGTATAATATTCTGCTTTTTTCAGAGATTATATATAGACCAGTATGCTTAGTTTTTTTTTGTGTTTTTTTTTTTTTTTTTACACTGGTAAATTAGCAAGACATTTTCTAGCTTTTTAAAAACTAATATGGCTCAAGTCCAATATAACTCCAGTTATTTATGAGCTATTTAGCTGCAGTCTACCTCCATTCCTAACCCACATTATTCACCATTGTATATCTGTTTATTGCTCTTGCTATTGAAGTAGTTTGACCTTAGCAGATAAAATCATAAACATTTTGAATCTCCTCAATAATATTACATTTAATAGCATATTTTTAATGTTAAAAAAAATGTCCCTTCTGACTAACAATTATGTTTCTGTTTCTTATTTAAGCTAAATAAAATATGAGAGATTTTAACTTTTGGCCAGACCAAATTCACTCTAATGAATAACCCGTTAATTACTTATCAGAGTCACAGAGTTTTAAAGCAGTAAAGTAAAGGTAACAATTTTTTTTTCAAACTAATTTCTCACTCTGATAAGTTCTTTTTATATTTGTTCTGTTTCCAACAAATTATTTCCCAAATTATATATACTTGTACCATCAGCAAAAAAATAAAAAATCATCCGAGTCATCCAAAATGACAAAATGTTCTAAAACAGATCCTTGTGGAACTCCACACTTTATTAGCCCATTGATATGACCTTTAAAGCCTCTGGTATGCCTTGCCCATAATCCCATTATATTGTACATTTAATATTAACAACTTATTATTTGTAGTACTAAAAGCTTTACCTAAATCAATAAACACTCCCATGGTGTAGTCTGTTCTTTTGATTGCAGCTGCAGTAGTTTCTACTGATCTAGTACTGTAAATGGCAAACTCGTTTATCTTTCATTATGTTTGCTGCTAATTATAATAATTAATATTTTTCTAAGAAAATACTTAATTTTTGTCTGAACCATTTCTCTATGGACTAAGAAATCTCCTTAGTATCAGTTGCAAAATAAGTAATGCTGTGGCTACAAATAGGGGTGCACTGATTAATCTGCCAGCCAATTGATCAGCCTTGATTTTCTAAATTTTGAGAGATCTGTGATTAGCTGATATGAAACAGATCTGCAGTGATTGCAGAAACCTTTAGGATTAGAAAATACAGTTTGAAAACATATATTTTCAATTTCTTTTGAAAAATGTATGTACTTTATTTCAAATTAAGGTCTTGTGAATTCCGAAAGGGAGTAAAGTAACATCAGGATAAATATAACTGCATGACTACTCTGTTTTGTTGAAGTTTATGTCAGAACGCACTAACCTAAACTGACCATAAATCAGTTTTTTAAAGAGTACTTTACAGACAGGGATTTGTTAGAGCTACCTACTCTTTGTGTCTGCTGTAACTGTTTTTTCAGGGTATTTTTTACAGTGCCTAAATATTCAGACCCAGAGGCTATGATCACATTTCATGCACAGCAAAATAGCCCCTTTTTGGGTTGTAGACTCAATTCTTTTTCCCCTTTTGTACTTGTTTTCCTTCCTACCTCCATGGAAGTGTGAGTGTACTTGTGCAAGCGCTTGCATCTAACGGTGAGAAGAGCAATACCTTTAATGGTAGCAGTAGTGGCAAATTACAGACTAGGGCACACTATTACAATTATCCACATCTTTCAGGACAGGTGAACACACACCTGTTACCCACCTCATGGTAGTCTGTGCGAGGCTCCCATCGGTGCAGAGATGTAAGTGCATGCACATGCACACACACGCAAACACTGAACCTTTGAGGGAGCTTTTTCCAGCCATTTTCTGAAGAAAGTACTCTCACTCTTAAGCTGGTATATGGCCTTCCTACTCTCTTGCTATTATATGTCTTTCCATTAGAGGCAATTACCACTCAGACTACAGTGCTACGTCCAACATTCTCACACATTTCTATCACTTATGGTCAAAGAGCTGCCTCACTCATGTCAAGTACGCATTGTACACAAAGGAAAAACAAGTTACATGATACCTCTGTAAGAATTGGGTTATATTTTATCATAAGTTTTTTCTTCTATTGAAATGTACACATTTTTTTAATCTGTAAGAGGTATGAATTATTCCAAATACATTTAAGCAATTATCTTTTTGAATAAAGTGATTTATAAATCCTGAGAGACTCATAAACTAGCCGTGACCTGACAAAATGGCGTCTAAAAACATGAAAGACAACTTCCTGTATTTGGTCCAAGTGGCCGATTGTGACCCTCTGCCATACATCAAACAGGGCTCAATAGGAAATGTCCCTGTGGAGACAATAACAACCTCAACAGCTTTGATATACCCAGAGACCCCACGGTACACACACTGCACGCAAAGCTGTGTACTGGGGCCAGAGTGGGTCCGAAAAACTGCCAGAACCGGATGGAGGCTTTTATTATGAACTTCAGTCTCTGCACAAATTTCCTGCCAGGTGAGAAAATGCTTCCTTTTCTAGCAGACCTATGTGATGACTTGTGATGTATTTTTAGTGGCTCACTTTAGCAATAGAAAAATTGCATAAGTAGTTAAGATTCATTCATATTGCTAACACATTCCGTGAAAAGATGCAATCCCCTTGTGTTTTTTTTTTCCGTATTGTACAAGACATTCAAAAACTGCTGTCAGTCCAAGCTACTCTGTCTGCTACTCAGTCCTGCAACCACCAGCAGCCAACTCTTCCCTCTCATGTGTAGGCAAAGAGGTGTTTAAAAAAGGAGTGTGAGTAAAATACTATAGAGAAAAATAGCTAGACAATAAGACTTATCAAGGGTAATGAAAAGATAAGGATTAGGGATAATCTTTTAATTTTTATATTAACTTTTGGATTTTAAACTCTTTGTCTGCAGCTGTCACATTTTCTTTCTATTTGAGATTCTAATGTGGAGTTTTTAGAATAGCTCAATAATAAGATACAGTTGATAACAGATTTGTTCATATATGGTGTCAAAAGAAAAATATTTTCTCCTGACTTAATATTTCCTATTTTAAAACAGAATTACTAGAATAGTCGTTGGCTACAAAATATCAGAATAATGAAAGTTATTCTTGCATTTGGCTATTTTCTTTTTTTTATTATTAATTCAGAAGTTTCAAAATATTTCCCTTGCATTTGGTAGAATTGCCTTTTTAACTGAATTTTGTCTGCACCAACAACACCAAGTCAAATTCCTTGTAAGTGCAAACCTACTTGGCAATAAACTTGATTCTGATTCTGATTCGGAATGACTTGTATCAAACATTTTGAGTTTCCTCCCAGTATTTTGCTGGGATTTCATCCCATATCTCCTAACTGGTGTAGCCTACTTGACTCTGGGTCACGGGAATCATTTTCAGCCCTCCTGACAGATTTTCTCTAGTTTTAATTTTTAAAACTATTTTGGGCCAGCTGATCTTTCGAACGACTCATTTGTTTCCAAACATTAGCTGCCTGGCTGAGGCCTTGAGATCTGACCACAGTATTTCCAGATAACGTTCTGTCCTCATGATGCGGAGTATTTGGTGAACTTGTGCAACAAATAACCCCCATAGCAAAAGGCTGTGATAGTTCTCAGTTGGTTTCTTATATATATATATATATATATATATATATATATATATATATATATATATATATATATATATATATATATATATTACCTGTATGTACATATTTATATGGACAGAATGGTTCACTGTGAAGTGTACTAACTTATAAGCATGTCCCTTTCCCTCAGTTGGCTGTGAAATGTTTTCAAAGATCCACTTAGAATATAAAAGTAAGGGTTATTTTTGCACTAATCATGTTTTTTTTTCCATAGCAAATTAAATAAAGAATTCAATAGCCATCGTGGGTATTTATGGATAGATGAATTTGCCCCTGGTTCTACAAGCTTGTGATACTTACTAATTTAAATTTCCAGAAACTCAGAGTTTGACAAATTGTATTAACATTTAACATTAAGTGTTGATGTTGAATTTGTTTATACAAGGACAGACACAATATGCTTTTCTTTCTGCTTTTGTTGTTTATTTGAATGATTAGAATAAATTGTAAATTGATCAAATAAATCCAAACTTTTAACTGAACATATTAAAACTGAGATGTTCATGGTTTATATTTACAGCATTTTAACTTCAATTTATTTCTATAACACCAATTGACAACCATTACCTCATTACATTTGAAAGAAAAAAATCATCTACACTATAGAAAGAACCCCCTTTAATTTAATAGTCGTTGACTATTACTTTAATACATAATGACATTATAGATATATAGTACTTAACAATTTCAAAACTTGTCTTTGAACAAAATCTACAATGAAAATTATGTCCATTTGGCTCAGTTTAAACTTACAATGCTATTCCAATATTATTGATTTCTCTCCAAATCATATCTAGTCTTGTTAAACCTTTTTATTTTGGCTTAAATTGAGGCTTAAGCATGAAGGCTGAGAGCTCTAATTATCTTATTCTAATGTACAGCTCGTATTTTCTTCTCTGTTTTGCGTTTTCCCTGTATAAACCCAGTAGCAAAGTGTACTCTGCAGTGAAGGGAACTGATTTGCATATCTGCCATGCCTCCCAATAGACAGAGAAGTGCTATCCTGACAGCCCTAATGAACTAGCCATTTAAGTGGTCAAATTATACACTCATCCCTTTTCATCGTCTGATATTCCTGCTTTGTACAGGTGATGGAAAGGCAACTTTCCCCATTCGCTCCCCTTTAGAAACACCAACCTCGCCTAATCCCTGCTTCACTCTTATTCTTCCCCCGTCTCCGCAGCGTCTCTTCCATGACATTGGCGAAAAGTGTGAGCATTCATCGAATCGAAGAGAGAGAGAGAGAGAGCAAGGCAAGAGGGAAAAGGCAGTGCTCCGAGGCCCTTTGTGGAAAGAAATCATGTCGGAATACAGAGCGGGGGCAAGAGAGAGGGAGAGAGGGAGGCTGTCACAGACCTCAATGGCAGCATTATGTAAATGGCTGACATCCCCTGATGTAAAGCTGAATAGAGACACATTAATGTCTTGTGTATATTTAAAAAGCCTGGGCCCAACTCCTCAGGATTGCGAGCGGCAGATCCCGTAATCATGTTGACGAAGTAATGGCAGAGAATTAGTTGTCCATTAAAAGTGTATTATGCACCACGCTGGCACATGAAATTACTCTCAAATAGTGGAATGGCTGAGGGGGAGTGACGAGAGCGAGCAAGATAGAAGTGGAGGGGAGTGGGAGGAGGACGTTGATGGATGGTCCGTGCATGTCTGCGTGCACGTCCAGGCGAGCCTGCGTGCATGAATCCTTCTGCTCTGACTCGACGGAGGCAGGTGATTGACATCTTTAGACTTTGAGAAATCAAAGCAGTGTGAGAGTGTGTGGATGGGCGCACAGCGGGACCTGAAAGATTCTAATGAGGTTATAGAGGGCTGGGTGTCAAATACACACAAGCTCACATCCACATTTACATATGCAGGGAGCTCCGCGGAAAAATATAAGCTGTATGACAAGTTAAAAGTACGACAGAAGAGCTTGAAAAGGGATAATAAGATAAAAGAAAGCTAATTAGGGAATAGATTAAGGCTCATTGTTTACCTGCTCAGCTTTTGTTGCTCTCATGAACCAGAACTGACATTAATGAAGTCATAAGAAGATGCCGATTTAGAGGCATAGAAACTGGCATGACATACCATAGGGGGGTAACGATACATCCCGTGTACAAGACGATGAGACATACAATGTTGGGCCAGATTAACTTTTAGCAATAAAGAACGGGAAAAAAAAAAGAATTGTTACTTTATGTTTCTATGGATACATAATATCACTCCAATAATGACTGTAATAATAAAAATCAACCTTATGAGGTCATGCAATTGTAGGACCCACTGGTCACCTTACAGAGCCTCTGCGGGTAAGGCTCAGGCACCCAGAGTGGCATTCTGTGGGCTTTGAATCATGTTCTGGCAGCTTTCTCAGAACCCAAGCTCTCTGCTCTAAAAACTGGGCCACCACTCCCCCAACACTCATAGGTCATAGATCACAGACTCTTAATAATGACTGTTGAATATTCCAGTCAGCGTTCATTGAGATTTTCATGCATATCGAGTTCCAATGTGGTTCAGTTGCCTAAATAATTTAAGTGATAGATTTGTTGCGTTTTCACAAAGAAAATTTCACATGTATCAAAAACCCTTGAAACTAGAGAATACCAATTGCTCTCCAAACTTTCTTAAAAAAACCTCTTAAATTCCCCTTAAGTTGCAAGCGAGGCCAGATCTGTTCCAATGCATTATGCGATTAGTCCTCTTAAAATGTTCTCGTCAAGTTTCAATAAATATTGAAAAGAAATAAATGAAATGTATAAAGATACAATTAAAAGATTACAAGAAAGTCAATTAGTTTGAAATGAGAATATAAATTAAGAAGAAAAAACAAAACAAGAGAATGAGTACTATTTGTCGAAGGGAGTTTATACCTAGAGTTGTAAAGTTTCTAACAGTTAAGAAGTACCATACCCAAATATGGAAACGGTAGTATTAACTGTAATTTAAATTCTAAATATAAATCCCTTTCTCATATACTTTTCACATTCTTGGAGTTCATTGATAACAAAGCCATGCTCGCTAGAGTAAATGTTTGCATATAGGATTGAGGATTTTAATCATATTATTTAGTTGAACACTGATGGAAAACCTTGAAGGAAAGACTTATATTAGTGTAAATAACAGTATTCCCATGGAGCATTTATGCCAGATGTTTTTGGCTTTAGGATGGTGTCAGACATAAAGACACAGGACTTTATTTCAGGATGAGGACCAGTGTAGAGTCTTAATTCTCCTTCTTAGACTTAGACAGATTTTATTTGTAATTTTTTTTTTTTTACACAAGTGTAAAACAAAAAGAAATTTCGTTTGAAACAGCTCTCTGGACAATATTCATCTTTTTTAAAAGTGCAGCCATGAAGTGAGGCTACTTGTTTAAAACAGGCCAGGTTTTTTTCTATGCAGCTACTCCTACTGTTTAAATTGAGACGTGCATTGATTGTAACGTCCCTGAAGAGGAATTATAAAAGCTTTGTGATTAATACCTGAGCTGGCTCGGTTACAAAACCCTACAGCTTTTAGAAATCGCTCCCACCTTGTCTTTAATTCTGATCCTATTTCTGTTTTCAACTCATCACCTACACCTCTATCAGACAAACAGTTTAAATATGGCAGAGGCTTGCTCTTTGTCTTCTGTAAGTATGTAACCAAATATTAGCAGCTAGCCAATGAGCATTCTTTATGAACTGCTGACACTACAGCAGTTAAAGAACTACTTCATGTCAAAATAAAGGTTTTAAGCATGTATCTTACACCTATGTCAGCAGATGAAGCCATGCTGATAGTAACGTGATAGGTCTTTGCATGACAGACCTCACTCTGGTGGGAAATGCTGTTGTTTCCATACTGCCGGTGTATTTGTCAGCATACCCCTACTGCACAGTAAAGCTAAAGAGAAGAGCCATGCTGTACAGTACATGCACAGGTTGTATCTGTTATGTTTGCTGTCATCTTTGAGTTGCAGTCTTCAAAGTCGGCTGTCATCTCTGTCAGCCTCTGAGCGTCCCTTTTGTCAGGCCTCATGTGTGGTGTCTGCAGGACTGCAGTGTGAGGAACTCTACAAGTTGGAGGTTCTTCCAGTCCAGATTCCTCTACATTTGTTGAATGTGTCAAACAGCCCAAATATCACTTTTCTATTAGCTCTTCCTTGGAGCTTTATTCAGAAGCTCATGCCACAGACAGAGGTTTTAGTTTTTTAGATGGCAACCAAAATGCAGTGAAGTTAAAATAAACATCTAAGTGATGGTTTGGCGTCCCGCCTCCGTATCTCCTCCCATCTTTCTTTTCTCCTCCATTCTTCTCTCGTGTCTGAGGCGATAGAAATGTAATTCAGATGTCAAAACGCCCCATCTCGCCCTCTCCCCCATCTCTCTGTCTCACTCTGTCCTTTTCTAGTCCGTCGTTCCCATTGTTCTCATGGCTGCTCCTTTATCGAGCGAGACATCGCCGAGAGGGGGGAAGAAAAGGAAAAGATGACATGCTTTCTCAGCCCGTAGCGGCGCGTCCCCGGCTAGAGTGGCTTTTCATTTGAGCGGTACAGGAATGACAGCTTCCACTGTAGAGGGAACACCCCTGCGCCATAATGAGGCTGACTGGGCTGCCAAAGACATGTCTGTGTGCCTGTCAGTCAAAGCTGTCCATCAGCTCCCTTTGACACCAACCTGTCTTTCTGTGAGCACTGTACCTCTGTCTAGCCTTTTGTCCGTCCTGCTCCTGGCCTTCAATAACACAATATGTTCACACTGTTTTATATACACAATTAACTGAGCACTTTCAATAATTAAATATTTGCAGTTCTTAGGACATTAAGTCTTCCACTTGCTTCTCACTGAAAATCCCTCCTTAACTTTGATTTTTAACTCCTTAAATCTACTTAATAATACTATTCTTATAGTAACCAATCTAAAGATGATTGATGCAGAATGGGATTTATAAATGCACCCTCAATGTAACATTTACAAGAACACACAATCCTTTCATACACCTTGAAAAGGGGGGTGGCCCTTTCTGTGAAGGGTTTTTTTTTAAGCGGGACTTTTGGAATTTTGGGTGCCCTACAGATTTTTCCAAAGGATTCTTTGGTCCTTATTTACCTAAAGTAAAACTGGGCATCTCATCAAAAAATCTCTGAATCTGACCTTTATCTCCGATCAATTTTAAAGTGTTCATTCACAAGAGCACATGGCCTCACTGCCTCCGGTTTGCTTTTTGCAGACATATCAGTTCTAATTGAAGCTGGGTCTTCCCCAGCATTGAAACGAAGAGCATCTTGGTGTGCCTCTGTGATTGTTGCAGGAGTTGGGTAGAGTAAATGGGGATTGTCTGCAGGAATGCTGGTGTTGTTCTTGTATGTCATTGTGATAAAAGAGTGGAGGCTGATCATGATCAAAAGGAGATCCAAAAACCATCAGTGGAAATTAGCTTCCTCCTTCATGTGGCTTTGCTTAGCCGAGGTTAGAGGATTTTATTCATTCAAAGGAGCTTGGAGTAGAACCACTACACCTCTGCATTAAAAAAGGAAAATGCTAAGGTTGTGGGTTAGATGCTCCCCTGACTGCCTTTTTTTTTTTTGGTGTTTTTTGTTTTTTTTCCTATATTTTTTCTCAGGACAGATGTGACCTGATGACAGATACGTTATAGGATGCCCTCCACCTGTTAACCTGACACTCCTTACTTGGGAAAGCAGAAGATAATGAATGAATGAATAGATGGACACATGGTAAATATACATTTTTGGCTTAAACCACCCATTATATACTTTTACCTAAAGTATATAACCTAAAGATAACCTAGAAAATACAAAAAGGTAGAATCTCTAACCAACCTAAGCTACAATAAAATAAGAAACCTAATATTTGCTTTTCTTGTTTAATAATCAATACAGTGTAGGAACTCCTTTGCTTAAATAGTACAATGCATTGATTTGTCGATGCACTTTAATTCATAAATAATACGTTAGTATTACAAAAATTAGTCATTAGCTTTTGAGAAAAAGAAAAAAAGTTTGTTCCAAACTGTTAGGATACCTCCAGGGGAGGCCACACAAGCACAAAGGCATAATGGAAAAGGGAGATAACCTTCTGGAAGTCAGGTTTCTCTCCCTCTGGCCCTGCCTCCTCCCCTCCACTATTACTTCCTATATAATGAGAAATAACTTGCACAGCAGGTTGGATTCTTCTGTCTCTTCTGTAACAAGCCTAGATCCATGTTTTGCTTCTTTTACAAGCTTTTTTCAGACCTCAGAGGCTACATTGTAGTTTCTGCCTGACCCCTTCCTTTCCATGTGTGCATTCATTCTTGTAAAACAGAATTTAGACACAGGAAGTCAGACTTAGTTGCCTTGATCTTTGAAACGTGGTTTTGTTGCTGTGAGCTACAGAAAAGATGAGACCTAGACTGTATTAGTGTGTGTTTTTGTGGGAGGCCAAGCATAAGAGGGTAAAGGTTAGAAAAAAGAAAAGACTCGTCTCTTCTGGGTTGTTTTGTATCTTCTTTGACTTGCTCTGAGGAAGAGCACAACAAAAAGAGGGGAACCCAAACTTTTTGTCTGCTCTTCCCTCCTTCCGCCTCCCACCACTGCTCGCTCTTGTCCCTTCACTTACTTATAGAATCTTCTTAAATAGACAGCATCCAGGGTGAAGAGACAGAAGCACCACAGTGTGTAGATGTTCGTCGAACAGAGAAGGACAAAGAAACTATGAGTTAGGACCACCTTAGTGCCACCCCCCTCAGCCTGTCTCTTCTCTTTCCCCCTTCCTCTTTGCCTTTTTGGCAAGAGGTCACCATTCAAATCCAGAGCGGTGACAAAGATGCCCAGTTTATAGAGTGGAGAAAAGAAGCCAGTGTCTCAGCTTGACTGCCTCGCTTTAACTGTGTGCCTGTATGAAAGGTGCAGATATCACAAAATAACTGAAGCAAATCAAGCCCCAGCATCAGAGTCCCATATACAGGCATATTTCATAAATCTAGATGTACATTCTAATGAGGCTTGTTTGTTAAATTAAAACCTCTTAAAGGGCACTCAGTGAAATACTTCGAAAATCGAAATTTAAAGCCCCGATGGTTATTGGAATCCAGGACAATACCTCATTACTTTCGTAACATTAAAAAAATATGTATATCTTGATGGCAAAAATGTATGTCAATGTAATAACAAGAAATGCCCATGCCCCAACATCCATCCATCCATCCATCCATCCATCCATCCATCCATCCATCCATCCATCCATCCATCCATCCATCCATCCATCCATCCATCCATCAAATTTATCCCAAATTCATGAAAAACAACAAAAACAAAGAAACGCATTTTATTTGTTTTGTTACAGACTAACTTTTTAACTTTACTTTTTAGCTTTTCAATTAGCTTTTCAGCTTTTTTTCTTAACTTGCTAACTTTATCTAATATATAATTTAAAGGATCATCTAATTGGTCAAATGCTAAAATAATGTGTACAGCCATGTAGCAGCATATTTGCTTAATGGCTGGATCAAAAGCGGTAACTTGTAAAAGACAAAATCAACCTTTAAACAGGTTTAGACATAATATCTTTAAGTCATCTTTTTTGTATTGAAATGTTTTTTTTTTGTGATTTTATAATCTTAAATGTTGTAGCTGTAAGCTAAATAATTAACACAATCAACAAATAAAGTTTTAAAACCATAAGCTTGTGTAATTGATATAAATAATGTTCTTATTTTTTTTAAACTGATAAACTTAATTTATTTATTGGTAGTATTAAAAAGTATTTATATGTTTTTTGAAAGCTAATAAAAAGATTAATTTAGAGGAGAAAAAAATAAGACAGAAGCATTGAGAAAACAATCTTGTTCCTTCTTAGTCATCAGTTGTTATACAATTCATGTAAGTTACAACTTACCAGAGGGTTTTGCTTTTCTCTGCCTTCGATTTTTGTCCTATTAATTACATGAACAACTTAGGGAGCATTAATTAAATTTAAATAACTAATAAAACTCTATCTTTAGGCCTAGAAACTTTGTGTCTATAAGTTTATTGTTACATAAAGTCATTTTAATAGAGCTCATATTATATTTTTCTTGTACTCATTGTGAGATGTAATTGAATCAAATATGTTGGTCAGTCACTTGTTTTACTATTTGGCCTGTATAAAGTAAGTAAAAAAGTAAGAAAAGTAAGAAAGTTACGAGTGACCTGTTTATATGGGTTGTTCTATCAATAATAGATCAAATATAAAGAATAATCATCTAAAGTCTTGGAGTTGTTTTTTTTCTAAGGCAGCCAAAACAAGTAAATGGTGATAAACTAGCAGTGGTTGTCAGGGAAAAGGTGTAAATAACAAGTTGTAAGAATATATTAGTTTATTCATGTTACAGTTTCATTTTTATTACTTAACTATTTTAAGGGAAGTACCAAAGTCACACATGCTGGTAAACTAAACTTCCTTTTTCTTCTGTTTTTTCTTCTTTAAAAAAATAAACGTGAGCAATAAAGCCTTAAGATTAGATCAGTTAGAACTTTCAAAGATTTAAGTTTGATTTTTAGACTTAAGTCAGATATTAATGAGAGCTACCTATGTATATTTTAAACCCATATTTATACAAGTTTAATGTATTTTAATCTGTTTTATCAGTCCCTGAAATAGAACGGACAATTCTGTATCTTGGAAATGATATATGTCTCCTAACCTCTCCCTACCAGTCTGAATTCTGAAACATCTCAATATGATCTTTTTTTCAGAGATCATAACAGCCTGACCTGTTTCTGAGGCAAAGAAAAAAACCCTTGTCAGTTTTTGTTGGTGATATACTCCCATCCTTCTTAAACAAACCTGCTTTCAGTGTCTAAAAGCTGCTGCATTCTAATGCAGAAACAGAAATTGTGTCCAGAAATTGGACATTTAACTGTTCCCTTTTAAAGAAACATTCTCAATATTTAAAATAATAATAAAAAAATATATCATCCAAAGGCCTATAAATTATCTGCTGTGAATATGGTTTAATAATTCTTAGTTATTTCATGCAATAAATGATTTTAGCAGCTCCTCCTTTTCAGCTCTTTCATGGTATAAAAAAACATGCATTGCTAAGTACTGTTACTGCTTTTGAATAGATCTAAAATATAACTTAAGCAGGTTGGATATTTCAGTGCAATGCTTAAACAAATACATTTTTAAGAGTTGTCTGAAAAAAACATCTTTATTTATTTATCTATTTTATCAAATCAAGCTAAATTCCTTATTCTACAAGGGTGGTGACTCCAGAAGCTACATTTACATTAGTTTTTGTTCTATATGGTCTATTTTTCCTTTGAATACTTTTCTTATTCTGTAATCCATCTTCAGAAATCAGAGGCATGAATATTTTGTTTCCTTTCAATGTTCCAAGTTAGGGGTTTGAGTTTCCTACAAAAATAGTTTGTCTGGGAATAATTAATTTTTAGCAAAAGCAGCAATCAGCATTTAGATTTTGAGGTACCTTTCTGTGTTTTGATCAGATCTTTGCTGTATTTAGTAGCTTCTTGATGGGAATCAAACCAAATCTGCTTGCTTTACCCCCCAGCTGACAGTTATTTTGCTCCTTTTTTTCCTGTCACTTGTTTCCTTTCTTGGAGGCTTGTTTTCATTCTCCGTTTCTCAGAACAAGTCTGAGTTTGGCCACACGGAGTGTTACGTGTACACTAGAGAGAAAGAGAGGGAGACGGAGAGGGAAGAAGGGCCTGTGTCCCATTAATCTGCCACATATGGTGGATCTGCAAATGACAGATCCCTAATGGTAAACATTGACGGATAGCGTTTGCTTGTTTCTATTGGTGAGCTGGATGGGTACACTTGTGATAAGTGCTCCATTGCCGAGGAGAGAGATGGTGTAAATGGGGCAGGAGAATACCACTAATAAAGCCCCCCACCCACCCACCTCTGCTCCTCAAGCTAGACCTTTTGTCCCACCTGCTATTCTGCTGCTGTGAAATTAGGTTGCACCCCCTCCCTTCTCTCATTCCTCCTTTCTTTATCCACCTCTCTTTCTTTTGGGTGAACGGCCATGTGAAGAGGTTCATTACCGCTGTGGCTGGATGCACTCAGGTATGGCTGGGTCTGTTCCCACTATAGACCCAGAGCTCTCTCTGTGTCTGGCCCCTCTGGCTCCCTGGAAAAGGGAAACATGGCACACAAAGGTCCTGTTAGCACTTCCTATGAAATCAGCAGTTTTCTCTAGAGGTACAACGCTCCAATTACCTAACACTTGGAGGAGGATGCTCTGCAATACACAACACAGGCCCCTGTGCTTCAACATGCGTGTGAGTGTCTTAGTGCTCACATCATGGGATTCTTAAAGGCTAGGTGGCTAATTAGCAGTAAAGAAACTCTCCTCCTCCCTTTTCTTCCTCCTATCCTTGTCCTTTTTTGCTCCTCCTCTTCTTGCCTCAAATAAGTGCATTTTATTTACAATTCTTTTGCCACCAAGATGAACTCAGCTTCCTCTTATGCTCTGCTTTCACACTATACCAGTGGCCCTTCCAGGACTGAGACGGTCAGAGGGGACCTGAGAAGGGCCCTTTATGGATGGAGGATGCTATGTGCAGATCAGGGGTGCTGAATCGCTGGGTGAATGGCTGCCCTCCATCATCCTACATGCTTGATGAATAGCCTTTCTGGGCTAATGTAGTCTCTTAAATATCTTACAGACTAAAAGCAAAATTTAGGTGAAGTTTAGGATTTGTTTTTTCTTTCTTTGGCATTATACAAACACTTATTAAAATAATCTAATGTTAAATTTGTCAAATATTAGGGGATTTAATTTTTAAAAGTTGTTTTGATTTTTTATTTATTTTGAGATCTTCAGTATAAAGCGCTTTCCAGCAAACTTCATATTTCTTGAAATATCATTATTTACAACATGGCATCCACATATCTTCATCTATTTCAATATGCTTTTGAATAAAATGTAATCTTTGTAAAGGAAGGGAAACCAATGCAACATTTTTGAAAGCATTAAAGTAATCAAACAAAAAAGATTGACATGCATTTGTATCCAGACCTCGAGCGAATAGTTTGTAGAACAACCTTTAACTGCAATTACAGCCACGAGTATGTGAGGTATGTGTATACCTCCTTTGAGATTTCTGGTGGTTCTTTCTCAGCTCAGTCAGATCACATGGATGAACATTGTTTTTAAGTTTCGCCACATATTAATAGTGGGATTTAGGTAAAACACTCAAAACAGTTCTAATCCCTTGCATTGTAGCTCTGACTGAGAATATGTTCTACTGGAAGATTAACCTCTTTCTCTGAAGGCTTTTTCAGCCTCTGATAACCTTTCCTCATTAATTTCCTGCTGTTTAGCTTCGTTCAGCTCTCCATCAACACAAGTCACTTCTGTAGAAAAGGGTTTTGACAGCATGACACTGCTGCCACCATGTTTGATGGTGTGGCTGGTTTTCAGGGTGATGTGCAGGACTTGACCAAAGCCCCTTTCTCTAGAAAGTAGCAGTAGTAAAGTGTAACGCCACATCAGCAACAATGGCTGTATAATTGCAGCAAATGCATAATCTATTATATGGTGTTTGCAAAACTGCGGTTAGGACATCTAAATTTCAACAATTAACTTCTTGTCACTAATCCAAAAACCTTTTAAAAGTTTATAACAGATCTGTTCTTCCAGAATATTCTCCTACCTAAGTTGTTGATTTTTGCAGCTGCTCCACACATTTGGCTGATGCTCTGATCAGTGTGGCTTTTGTCTGGACCATCATTTCAGCTGAATGTGTAGTTTTGCTATGTTCTTTACATGATCATGTCATGGATTAAGCAACTCTCCGTTAGATATTAAAGTTTAGAGATATTCCTTAGTAACCTAACCCTGATATACTGATTTTTTACTGTTATTTCTGACCTAACAGCTTTGCTTTAAGGTCTTCATTATGCAGTTTGTTGCCTAATTTTTCATACAAACCCGCCCTTTTCAAACTCAAATAAAAAAAAATGGCCTCTATCAACCAACTAGAGGATTTTGAATAGTTGATTGCATTGAAGTTTTACAGAGTAAATTAAAGGGAATTTTCAATGAAGGGAGATAAGTATGAATATCAGATTTGTATTTGTAAAATCAGAATTATAAAAAATCCCTCAATTTCCTTCCACTTTACAATTGTTTCCTGTTTTCTATTGGTCTGTCCCATTAGATCCATATAAAACACATTGTAGTCTGTAGCTGTAATATCACAAATTAAGAATAAACACTGAGGGCCTTGTTTTTTTCCACAGTTGTCCGGTTTCTTAGTGGAAGTATTTAGCCAGATAACCAGGAGGCCCATACAGTGGGAACCTGGGTGGTCTTAAAGATCATCATTAGAGTTAAGTGCAGTGAAAGCAAAGCATAAGTGAATCAGGAAGACGGGATAAGAGCGTCTCTTCAGTACAATAAGACAGGTGTGGAGAAGGGGGTCAGCAGAGGTGGAGGAGTGGGGTGGGGGGGGGGGCGAGGCTGCAGAGGAAACACGTATAGATTTTTTCTCTATGGTAATTTAACACATTCTTATGATGATTTTGTTAATGTGCACCCTAAGGTAAAAATGTATTAGCCAATAAAGACAAAAAAAAACAAACAAAAAAAACTATTTAAATTGAGTTTTTACAAAAAGTTTGTGTGCTGTAGTGAAATGTACAGATTTTAATAATCAATTCAATTACAATTCAGATTGAATTATAAAATTACAATAGACTGCAAAAAAGTTGGGAAAAAATATGATTTTTAAAAAGGTTTTCTTTAATTTTTTGTTTTCTTATGCTAAAAAATGCTCTTTACTTCATGCTCTTCTCACTAATGGGCCTAAATCCTATTCAGAGTGCACTGGAATCCTTTAGGAAAGTAATGCTCTTCTTTAAAAGCCTAAACATTGTCTGTTTCATGTATTACTTTGAATAAGGAAATTTTAAGAACGTCTTAAATATTTTCTGTATTTTGAAGTAAATGACAGGAAATGTCTCATTTTTCAAAATAAGACTCAACAATGATTCAAAGCAAACATTAAATAAGAAAAAAGAACCTATATGGTCTTTAAAAGAGTTTAAAAACTTTAACTTAAAAAAGTCAATTTTTGCAATTAATAAAGTGTTTTTAATTATTGTTCATTTCCCCAGATGTCCACAAAGACAATTCCAGGTAGTGAAAAATCAAAGAACAGTAAAGACTGAGAAGGGACTCCTGATTAATTATTTTAAACAAACTAAACCGTTTGCTTAAAAAACAAAAAACAAAAACAAAACTTCCAGTATTAGATTTCATTGCTGCACAAAGTAATTTGACTTAATTTATTCTTTATTTACCTCATATTTGCATCTAAAAAAGGACATTTTCTCTTCTTAGACCCAATAGCTTCAATATGATCTTACTGAAAATTTGTGACAATGTATTCATGGCATCAATTAGTTTTTGCTTATTAATTTTAAAGATGAGGTTCCATAGTTGATGCAAATATTCACCAGTTCTGTGTGCCATCAGCAATCAAACAGATTTAAAAAACATAGATTTTATATGTTTATCCTGCATATAAATAGTTTTGACTCAATAACAGAACCCAGAGGTATACCATATGAAACATTGTTTTATTTAAATAATTATATTTCAAATCTAAATAGACTTAGTTGTTTATCAGAATGTATCATGACTCATCATAGGTTTAATCTATAACTGGATTATTTAGAGCTATGACACACATGGATTCTCCCTGCCGCTCTCTCTTACTGAGAAAAAATATATACATTTATAGGTATTATTACAGAAACATTACCAATAATGGTGTTGTTGGAGGTTTATCCCATTTCAGTTCCTGCCGTATCAGTAGATGGGATTAATGGAACCCTGAGTGTGATGCTTGAATTAAACTACGCTCCCTCCATGGAAGAAGTGGGGATAAACACATCTGAGTATGGACCTTTGAACCAGCAACAATTCTGCCCATCTGCCACTCAGCTGCAGGAGCTTTAAGCTGAGGGCACAAGGATGCTTCACTCACCGTAACGATATTAGCAGCCTAAAGCTACAAACCAATGATCTGGTTTGGAGGTTGACCTTTGGCTGAAAACAGAAATCAGGAAAGTTATCTTGCCTAATCCAAATCTTTAGGGCAACACACTGCTTTTTATGCAGCATACCGGTAACCTAACATTTTAGTGGCTTTAATCTTTATTGATTTTTTATTCGAGGAAACATACCTTTGTAAAAAACAAAAACAAAAACAGAAACAAAGCATTAATTTGCATGAACAATGACCCCCCATTTTATCATCTGATTAAAGTAAAAGGGTGTCATAGAGAGCATTGATTACACTTTATGCAGCATTCAGCATTGCTGCTTAAAAAGACCCTTAAAAAGGCAGAGGAGGTAAGTTACAGTATGCATCTATGCCCCAGCCTTGACCAACAACAGACACAGAAGATGGAGAATAGTAGGAAAAATTGTACTGAAGTAAAAATACCAAATATTTATCTTCAATATATTTCTGCTGAGTTTAAGTTGTTTAAAAAAGTTTTGAATAAATTGCTTTTACACGTAAAAGTAAAAAAAGTATTTTGGTAAAAAGGCTACTCCAGTAGTGAGCAACGATTTTACAGTTTAACATTATGTGATAGACAAACCACAACAGAAAGTAATGTTTACATTTTATTTTGTATGAAAGACCACAAAAAAAGTAATAAATACTAATAAAGAGATGACTGGAAAATAAACTCCAGCAGAATACAATCACTTTTTAACATAAATCACATAAAACCATTTCTTACAGTGCATAATAAATGTATAATAGAACAGAGAAGACTACTCCAAGTGAGTCTTAGCAGATAAAACTAACTTTAAAACAATAAAGATTGTGTGAAAACGTATAATAACTTTAGGGAAGCTTAAATAGTCTGTCTTTTGCATTTTAGGTCAAAAAGTGATTTTCTCTTTATTCAGTAAAGTAACGTACTGAGTGGAACAGGCAAAGAAAAAATAAAATCACAAGGAAGAGCAATGATACTTCATTATATTAATACTTAAGTAAAACTAAATAGTATAAAACAGTGAAACTACTCTTTAAAGTTACATTTACTCAAGTAAACTTACTAGTAATTACATGTCTGAGAGAGATCTCTGTTTAATCCCTCTGCAGCTGGAAAATGTGCAGCAAAAACTGCAAACCTGGACAAACAAAGGGAAAACTAATCAGAAAAGCAGCCAAAGGTCCTCTGATAACACAGGAGTCACAGCTCAGGTAAGAATATGGTGACCAGACATTTATTAGTTGTAGAGGATTCCAGAAATCTGTGCTTTCTGGAACAATGACAACATTATTCAAAATATGCACAAATAATCCCCCCTAGCAGTTTGCGACATAAAATTGGAGCACAGTAGACATTTTAAAGAAGCAGTTCAGATCATATATATATATATATATATATATATATATATATATATATATATATATATATATATTGCTAAAAAGCAATATAAACTAAGAGATGTTGAAAATATACTTTACATACCACACTTTTCATTTTGAAAATAGTTTTCTTTTAGCTTTTACACAATGCAAAAATCAGTTTGGGTCAAACTAAACGCTCAAACATTAGTACTGATACTGTAAAACCATGGGAAAACAATCATTAAGGATACTTTGGTAAGCATAGTGGAAACTGAACAAGAAAATTATGAAAGTTTTCAAGATTGGGATGGAAAACAAAATCAAGACTTTCAAATAAAGGCATCCAAGTTGGACATTGTCATATTGCATCCTTATCCTACACATAAAAATAAATATCTAATAGTGTTACTCGCTTTTTGCTGATCATTTTGAGACTTCATAATAATTTAAAGGTAAAACTTCTAGCTGATTCTTTAAATATATACCTCTTATAGACACTGAATACAACAGAAAAAAAGGCTTTTACTTAATTTGAAAGGCTTTTAAAACAGTTTAAGTTGCTGTGGAAAAATAATAGCAGTAGGCCAAATATATGCATTTTATACAATTCAAACTGAGCATTGTTAACACATGTCAGGGTTATTTTGCTCCTTCTTCTTTGTCATCTGTATTTGCTTCCTGTTAAATGAGAAGAAACGACCTGCAGCTCCTGAATAATAAAAAAAAAAAGCGATTAAGGGCGAGAGGATTATTTTGAATGAGGTCAGTGTTGATGTGAATTAAAACAGCGTCTCCACTGGAGGCCTAGTCACTCAACCAGACAGCGGCGAGGAGGCTTATATCGGTAAAGGCGTTAAAATCCATTTTCTCATCACTCTCTCTGTCTCTCTCCTCACTGCACGACCTGCTCTCCATCCCCCCAACCCACCCTCAGAGAGAGACCGGGTCCTGAAAGACGCACCGCATCATCATGCCATTAAATATTTAAGCAAAACACTGAAACTATATGAAAGATTAAGGGTGCATAAAAATAATTAAGGATTATAGCAATGAAAAATGCATGCTCGGTGTAACCTAGGAGTTCATGATATGAACAATACAATATTAATGATCTGGAGTGAAGGACTGTGCAGGCAGTTCTGCAACCTCATTAGGAGGAATGTGGAGGAAAGAGCTGTGAGTTACAGATAGCAGATACCCTGGCTGTTTACAGGTTGGCTAAACAAACGGGGGTAATGAATCCGTGCAGTGTAATGACTGCTGCACATGCGTAGTTGCTTGGGGTTTATATGTGATACCTTGCAAAAAAAAAAAAGAAAAACAAAAGACAAGAATTAAAGCATGCAGCAGACAATGGCACAAAGATTTATAGTAGATGTGTTTTTATTTTCAGCAAAAAATGCAAAGTATCGGTTTGAAAGGAATTCTAATGCAAGTCAAATAGCAGGGATATATATTCAAGAGCTCAGAAATTAGAAAGCAGCAATACCTCAAATTACATTACCATGAAGGGACTCCATTTCTTTCACCGAATTACTGCGGCGTGAACAGCCTCATATATCTTTTACGTGCATGGCCATTTTTTCCCCTTTCAGAATAAGTGCGCTCATTTCTCGCGGGGACATGGATATTTTACCAGTGTTTTAATTACAGGAGCGGAGAAGCTTCGGGGGCCGGTGCGGTGATGAGGTCTCCCCACATCGTTGGTTTTCAACAATGACAGCTCTTTGACACATTTTCAGGTCATTCCGTGCTGACTGAAATCCAAATGAAACCAATCTCTTATTGGAATGAGGTATCAATAATTGGCCCTCCAGAGCCAAAAAGGCCACAAGTTTTCAAAGAGTTTCTCAGATATGACCTTTGCTAGAGGATTACAGGCCAGCCCTGACATTGGGGGGGAATTATGAAAAATATTTTAAAATGTTCTGATGTTCAAGTGAATAGATTTTGCTCTGCATATATACGCTTGCTGGACACTAGACACAAGAAATGAAAATGGCCATCTGTTGACAAAGGTGAAACACTCTGGATATCTTACAAAACAAAAAAAAAAAAGAAAAAAAATATATATATGTTTTCTTACTTTATATTTTGCAATACCCATTCTTTACCAGTAGGATGCAACAAGATTGATCATAATTATATCAATATTAAGAGGAAGAAGATATGGAGCCTGATAGTGGTTTCCACAGTGCAGAGTGTTTCCTCTAGGGAGGGGACCACTTTAATTGTAGGGGGGCATTGTAGAAAATAACTGAAGAAGTTAGCTGCTCTTGTAGTTTGTTTCTAAATTAATGAAAGTATTGTTGAATGTAAGATAAATAGGAAATAATAAAATATTTACGCTTCAACATTGGAATTTTTTATTCAAAGGAGATATTATGTATGTTAATTGCAACATTCAAGCCTATTTTACTGCAGTTTATTTTTCTATGTTAAACCTAAAAGGTTGGGATGTGGTCATTTGTAACTGGGAGTGTATATAAACATTGTAGTAAACCAAAGTAGTGACCAGTAAGAAAAGTTTGGTAAGCACTTATTGAAGCAATACTAGGCTAGAGATTATCCTAAAACATTTTCAACCAAAGAGCTTCAGACTGTGATGGAAGTTTATAGGTCACAGATGGAGGACAAAACAGTAAAGGCTATAACAGAAAGCACTAAAAATACAACTCTTCCCTGTTATTACAATATGTAGAGTTCACATTTAAAAAAAAATTGTGAAAGTCTTTATTTTCTGCACAGAAATGATAAGAAAAAACATCTAGAGTTTGCAAAAGCGACTCATGTTTGTATAAACAGAGACCGAATAAAGGAATGTTTCATAATAATGTTTCGTATGTTTCATAACCTTTGGTATTAAAATATAATAAATGTTAACAATTCCAGGTATAAACCCCAGTTTCATTTTAATGTAAATGATTTCAAAGGTGTATACCCCCCCCCCCCCCCCCCCCCCCAAAGAAAAAAAAAAAGATTTTTTTTTTTTTTTTCATACTGATCAAACCTTATATATGATAGACTGAAAGTTTGAAAACGTCATATAATCCAACAGTTTCTGGTGAGATCTGGTATTTTTTGTCATTACCCTGCACTATAAACTGACTTGATCCTACAGCAGGTCTTATTATAAGTCTTATTACGGAGTAAAAAATATCCCTATTTATAGGGAATGTTAACTTTTTCTAAATAGTTTAAATATTTATAAACTGCTTGCTGATATTTGAAAACAAATAGCACATCAGGATTTATCCCTTTTGTGCCACACTAAGGTGCTGCTGTCAGTCCTTTTCTCCCCACATTAGTGCGGGTGAGCGGCCACTGCAGATTATAGTCGCAGATTCTGCTATTATGAATTCAAATACATCCTCCCGTGATTGAAGGGAGCCATTACAATAAGTCACGGGCTGCTGCTGATAATGGCACAAGGCAAGCACGACCGTCAGCCGTGTGCTGACAGGATATTGAACGGAGGTGAAAAGTTAACAAAATTATCAAATAGCCAATCCCCCACATCCACCCTGCATGCTTCCTCTCAGGTGTCACAAGGAGCCATGACTTAAAATAATTATTCACAGGGATATAGGAAAATTCAAAGCCTCTATGTTATAAACTCATTTATTTTTAAAAGAACAAACATTATATATAGTGACCCATTCAGTAAAGTCTTGCTTCATGCTATAAACTAACTGCAATGAGGTTCCAATCCCTCTGCTGTGGACACAGAGGGGCAGCAGTTCCCTAATCATCTGAGTTTCTTGGCATAATTTTGTTGCCAGGTGACCCACAACAACACATTTGTTTAGTTTAGGGATAAAATGAAGGAATAGGATCTGGTCTCAACTGTTGCTTTTAATTGCCTGGAAATATTTTCTTAGTCCACTCTGATTTAGATAGTTCCCTCTGTTATTTTAATAACAAATTAGAGATGATTGATTTCTTGGGGCCAAACTGGAGACCCCCCACACCCCCACTTCTGTTTTTATTTTAACAGAGAGGGAGAAAAAAAACAGGACGTCTATCTTAAGAACAAATGCGCTCCCCGCTCTGTGTTGTTGTGGAGTATATTTATGCTAATGTGTTTGTGTGTGTGCGTGTGTTCGCCTCGTAGAGTCGTTCTGCGGGGAGAAATGATAGTCGCATTAACCCTTCAACTCTTATTTCATGGCTGCCTCGTTAAGAAGCTTGCCGATTTAATTACCAGCGATGGAGGCTGAGGAAGGTACAAGGCCCCGTGTCGCCGTGTAATTGGAAGCATTTCTCTTTACACCCAACTTAACATTTTCCACCCATCTCTAATTGTTGAGTACAAATCGCGCTCATTAATAAAGAGAATTATGTAATTTTCAAAACAGGACTTGGGTGTGGATGTTGAACAAGAGAGCGATAATTCCTGCAGACTAGCTGCCACATTCAGGGAGCCCACGCTGCACGGCCTATGCTGCTGCATACAAGCAAGGCTATAATTAAAGCACTTTTCAATGTCTGCTCTTGTGCTTACATTGCATTAGTGATGGTGACTCCAAGTGGCCTTACAACGTAGTCTTTAGTGGTATATTTTAGTCAGTTTAGTCATTTACAAATTAGTATGGTGTATATATAGGAGTAATAAGTGCTGCATTTAAAGCTGTTGAATCCCATGGAAACATCAGAACCACAAGTTCCCACAGCTATACACGCAGAAGTAAAAGTTCAGTTTCCTCTGAGTGATCAAGGTTAGACTGAATTCAAATGAAGAGCAGCAGTGTCAGGACTTTTCAACATGGGGTTTTAACTAATACTTTACAATTTGTCTTGTGACCGAGGGTGAAGGTGTGAAAGTCCAAGGCTCTGTCCTTGGACTGGCTAAAGGGCCCTTTAAATTTTGACTTGGGGCCCTTAAAGTATAAGGATAACTTTATCGTCCCTTAGCAGCAAAGTGGCAGGGAAGTTGATTTTTGCAGATTCACATAGAGGGAAAGACAAAGCATAGGAGGCTGCACAGCAGAGATTACTTTACAGCATAATAAATAAAGCATTTTCTGGTTATTTAGAATACTCTGAATCAAATATATTTATTACTGAGTAGCAGGATAATTAAATAAATGTACAAAATGTGCTTGTATGTTTGTGCATGAATAAAAAAAACAAAAGAATATCTACAATAAATAAAAAAATGCAATTATAAGAAGGGATGTAAACACTTAATGAGTTCATTTGGAATAAAATTGGTTTTAAAGTCCATTAGCTGCAGTGAGAAAGGATCTGCGATCACGCACCTTTGTGCGCCTAGGATGGAGCAGTCAGTAATCCAAAGAGCTCTCCAGTACGTCACCAGCTTCAGGAATGAGGGGGAAGACATTGTCTAACCGTAATGTTATTTTTAGCAGGATTCCTCTGACTCTCACCACCTGCGCTGGGTCCAGGGGGCATCCCCCCCTTTCCGGTAAGTTTATCTAACCCCTCATCTCAGCTGTAGATAAGCTGCTGCTCATCAAATAAGTTGGCCGATGCCACCACAAAGTCACCACATAGTCCAGAAATGTCTCGGTGAGTTGATGGCGTAATCTCTGGGGTTAACATGAAGGGGTTAGATCACCACAGCTCGCTGCAGGGGCCTCAGACTAAAGACGCAGTCCTATGTCAGTTTTCACAGCTCAACATATATTTGTTTCAAATGAGATTTGTTTCAGCATTTATGCTTAACCATGGGACTCTGAAGAAGGGCAACATGTTTTCAAGCACAATGTATTGTGCACACTTGTATGGATATGTTTGTACATATGACTGAATTCTTTTGATGAAGATAGTAGTTTACCATTTTGGATTAGAATAGCGATACTTATTTTTCTGATTGCTGTATTCTTTCAGTTTTGAAATCTAAAATACTTTAACTGAGTAAATTAAGTTAAGTAACTGTTTATTTTTTACAGTATCTAAATCTATTAAACATTCATTCTATATACAAACATATAAAGACAGCACCTACTATGCTGTTAGACATGACCAGCTTGCATAAAGACAAGGGTAAAAACAATAACAATATAAGATGATTAGTTTCTAAATAAAATAAAAATTCCTGATTGTTCATCATATCTGGGAATGTAGAGTGTTATTCTTAAGTTTTAAACTTTTTTGACTTGTGTTTTTTCTTATTTGTGTTTTGCAGAGTGTTATGTTCGGCTAAGGTTGGCTAAAGATTTAATAAACAACTAATTTAACGTTTCTACAGACATTTTGCTGTACATATCCCAATGGCTCTATGGATAGACTGAGTTAACAACTGTAAGATATTATTATCTCAATAGAAAGATTTTTGACACTGGCAAATAATGACTTTACGTTTCTCTTTATTATCACAAGAAGAGAGCTACCTATCCCCCAAATTTAAACTTGGTGTGACAATATTGCTTACAGGGCATGGAGATCCTCTGCAGCCGCCTATTTTGCATATATCTTAGGTTGCTTCAATGCTTTACTTTGCTCTATTTGCCTCTATTACATCTGTTTTTGCTCCCTGTTCTTCATTTCTATCTTAGACGTTGGACATCCAGCTCTCCTATTTTAATCACCACTCAGTAACCCACGACTTTCGTTTGAATGGCAATATTTAATAGGCCGCACTTCATTTGCTCTTTTTGAAAATTGTCTCACGCTGGTGGCAAACAATCACGGCGGTCTTGGTTTAGAATAGAGAAATCAGACACGGTGACAGTAGCAGCGTACCGAGGCTCTGACCCTGTTGTAAATGAAGTCCTCAGCCGGAAGACTCCATTAAACCGTCACAATGTGATACCAATCTGCAACTTTATTATTGCCGAGCTCATTCCCCCCCTCCTCTTTGTGCTCCATCAGTGCTGGTTCCACGGTAACCATACTCCATCCTGCATTATCAGAAAACACAGTCATTAAAAAGCATTTGACCTTTTTTGCAGCGAGTATCGAGAAATTACCTTTCCTGTTTGGTTTCTGGCCCTCTACATCCTCCTCCCCGGCTTGTTGGACGAATAAATCACTTCCCGGCAAATTGTAATGAAACTCCTTTTTTTTTTTTTTTGCTCTGAGCAGCATTAGCTTGGCTCCGCTTCGACAGCGCCCAAGGAGATACAGGCATAATTAAATGTTACATCTGCCAATTGTTTCATGAGGACAATGACTAGGGAGGGTACGACTGGAGAGCAGCGCCAGACAAGAGACAAGTGTAGGTGAGACAATGGTCCACAGGGGACAGTTTGAAGGGAAGATTGCAGAGGCCTGGGACATACTGTATGTGGAGAGGAGATACAACAGCAAAATCAGACAGATTTAAAAAATAAATCTTGGCATGACATTAAGCATCTCTCTGTCAGCGTTAAAGCTCATATTGATCTGATATGTCTAAGTGTGTGAATTTGTGTCCATATCATGGAGCAGGTGTGTGTGAACTGGGCAGATGAAGTGTTAGATGCATACCAGCGCATCCTAACACTGCAAAATCCTTTATTGTGAGCATCTTAGGTTCCCTGCGGCTACTGACCTCTCCTTGGTTTACATGTAGTAAATATACATTATATTTGCATTGTCTGCATCGATAATAAACTTTTGGGCCTTTACCACTTCTCCAATCATGTTCCTGCAGGAAAAACGCATTAAATTACCAAACACTTGGTGCCGCACCTCATCTACAGAGCGAGGCTTTGTTTACCCTTGACGAATTGAAAACTGAGACGGGAGGTGCTCTGGTTGTTCATATCACCCTGTGAGCAATTAGCAAACTGCACAGGGGGTGGATGTAAAACACACACACCATCTCACATGACACTCTCCCTTAAGCTGCCAGATTCCTGGCAAATGAGAATGAATGTTTGAAAGAGTATATTTGCTTTTCATTAGATCTTTTTGTATTTTTTAACCATTGTTTTGGACTGAAATGACTAAAAAATTGTACTATAATAAATAGAGGACAAAGAATTAAGTAATGTTCTGACATGTTTGTTCATGTTTGATGACATATACCTTAAAGAAGTTGTCCATCTTCCTGGCAAACAATATATTAATTCTATTCTATTCTATTCTATTCTATTCTATTCTATTCTATTCTATTCTATTCTATTCTATTCTATTCTATTCTATTCTATTCTATTCATCTGTACATTTTTGAAATTCATGATCAAACCTATGGTACCTAAATTCCCTCAAAAAACATAAATTCCCCAGATCTGCAAGGATTTCTGTACATTTTGCCACAATTGTGAATGCTCAAACTAAAATGCTTTTGAAGTTGATTTTGGAAAACAATGGGCATTACCTGTGAATTAATTTCATTAAACATGTTTATCTTGGAGACTTGGAGATATGATATTTTGTCTCTGAGTTTTGATGAAACCTTTACATTAGCTTTAAAAGCTCCTACAATGCCATATAATTTGAATGCTCTTATATGAGAGAGTGGTAGTTCTTATTCTAGATTTTGATTTATTTTTTACTGCACAACTTGTACAGGTTGATCGTTAAATGTCACTTCAGATGAAAATAGTGTTAATAAAGTTCAAATCTCTAAATAATGCCTTATTTGCTACTCTTTTTCTTATAAATTACATTTTAAGCTCTCAATTATACAACAGTTATTTTTATGTTTTTGTGCACAGTGACAGTATATCAGTCACATTACAGCTGCTGAAATGGTAAGCAGCAGGATAACTCAGATAAAGATTTGTTTATGATTTTGAGCATTTTTTGCAGGATTTGAAACCATTTGTAAACAATACAAATTTTTAATCCTTAAATTTAACTAATATATTAGAAAGTTCTGCTTGCTCCCTAAAGGGGTAACTAAATTAGGACTGTGCATGTGTGACTGTGCATAGAGTTCTTGTGGTGTTTCTAAATGTTAACTGTATGGCATACATGAATGCAATTAAAAGGGTCAAACCATTTGTTTAAATGTGGATGAAACATTGACATAATATGTATAATTGATTTATATAAAATTGAGCTTGATGTGCAGCCTTAATGTTGCAATCAAGGGTGCTGCTCAGCGCTATTCTATTCTTTGAGATGTTTTAGTTATCATAGTTATATAAAGTCTTCTTCAGCATAAATAAACTCAGTTTAACTATTTTCACTAACAAAAACCAAAAAAAATTTTTTTTATCCAATGCTATGTTACGTAATTCAATATATAGTAGCTCACTTGGATTCAGGGGTGTTAAATCTTCATTAATCTGTTGCCTGTTGCTACTCTTGGTTAAAAAAACTGTAATAAACCAAATATAACAGGAGGTCACTGAAACATGATATTACTGTTCAGTGGTAAGCAGGTGTTACAATAAAGAATATCTATACTAATATATGTTTTCTTCTGTTTAAAATTCTTTTTTTTTTTTTAAATAAACCCATCGTCAATGATTCTGTTACATCGCTCTAAGATGTGCTACTGTGTGGAACCAACAAGAGGAGGAGGAAGGAGTAAATCTTGATCCGTTTCGCGGAATAAACCCTCTTCCATATGCCCTAGGGCAGAGATGCATTTCCATAACAGTGAGAAATTGGATTTAACGGCAAATCATGACCGACAATAGTTGAGGGCCATAAAACTGCCGTCCCACCCACCCTGGAGCGAAGACCCACAAAGACCACCATGTGGGTTTAGGTGTAAGCGTGTCATGTTGTTGGTTAAGTGGTCTTGTCTTGGTTAAGGTATGAAATCGTCCTGACTGTAAGCACCTTCCCTTCCAGCCGTGACTTGTTATCCATTTAACTGAAGATAATATATGTCTATGGGGAGGGGTCCTTGTTTCTGCCCATGGATGAATGCCAGCAGAACTGAACCTAAATAAGTGCCGCTACTAGACCTTAAGTGATCTGCTATACACCTGTGGCACAGTCCTAAATATGACACTTTTTTAAAGAATAACTCAGATGAAATAAAAAATAAAGATTTGCATCCTTTAAAACAGTATTAATAATCTCGCTCTGCACTTGCAATTTCATTTCTGTGGCTCCATCTGCGGCATTTGCTTGAACAAATTCCACCAAATTGCCACTGAGTGGGGACTGCTGCACAGTTTAAACGGGATGGATCTCATTTTAAAAAAGTCGAGAGTTTTCCTGAGAAGTAGTGAACAGATTAACACACAAGCACACACACACATTCAAATACGCACACCTCCCACCGCCGGTGATAACAAACAGTGATTAGCATGTGAAAAACAACACAGACACGGCGTAAGCAAGCAGATGCCTGGTTCTCTGTTCGCCATGTTTATTAGCCTACTGTCTTAATATCTTTGTTTTGGTGGATTTGTTTCTGCTGAGCCGCTTCCTCTGCTGTGCACCCCCCCCACACACACACACACACACCCAACCCCCCCAATCTGACACACCCGAGGCCACCCTGTAAAACATAAACTCCTCCTAAAGCCGATTCCTGCCTCTTTTACCAGCAAAACAAATACACAATCAAACAGCACTAAGCTAATTCCCTCCCTTGCTGAAGCTTATTCACAGACACACTCCCTCACACACACGCATACACCTCGTCTGATTTCCTGGGGCCATGGTACTGGCAGGGAGTGTGTTGTAGCACCAATAGAGCTCTGTGTTTGGGGTAATTGCTCTCTCTCTGTGTTAGTATGGAAATCTGCGAATGTGTGACAGGGCCAGATAGCTTCCTCCAATGTTGTTCTGATCCTGCCTCTAGGCCCGCAGCCAAACTATTTTATCTCTTAATGCATTAGAGTGATCTTCCAATTAGCCCACACTCATAATACTCCCCCTATTCCTGATGGCCGCATGCTTTGGGCAGCAGGGGGACGGGATGGGAAGCAGCAAGCTTGTAAGCACAAGCGTGTTAGCCTGCGTAAATGTGGGTGTTGTAACCAGCTTGATGTAGTGGGGGGGCGGAGGTGTTTGTCGGGCGGGGTTGGCAACCAGGAGAAGGGAAGTAAAGAGGATGTGGTGTGCGTGAGGGGCGGGTGGGTGGTGGGTGCTGGTGATAGTTCTGCTTGAGAGGTGAAATGAGGTGCTTATTGTGCACGTTGTGGGGGTTGCACCGTTAGTCCGGGGCTCCTGTTGTAAAGTTTGCTGATAAGGGGAACCCGGCCCTTGAGCATCCATTCTCCTCAGTGTATTAGCGCTGCCTTATCAGGGGCCCAGATAAAAACCGGCTTGCCATTTGCCTTCGGTGGAATTAAGCCCTCCTCCTCCTCCACCACCTCTTCCTCTACCCTCCTCCTCCCTGTCTGCCTTGGCTAACCGGGCAGGCTGCGATTAACCTCGACACTGTCCAATATCCTCGGCAGACTCCTGCCTGCAGATTAGCCGCTATTAGTTATGACCAACTAAATTAACCACTGCCGCTTCCCTGAGAGAGATGAGGAAGGATGGAGTGGGAGACGGAGGAGGAAGCGAGGATGGAGGCAGATTGAATGAGCATGTGGAGACGCAAACAGAGGGAGGCTGATGGAAAGTGTGTAAGAAGTGAATGATGGAAAAAGAGAGCCCAATGGCTCTGAGGCCTGTTCCCACACACTTTGGAGTCAATCTATTTTTGAAGCATGTGCTCACTTCTTACAGTGCTGAGATTAAATATGAAACAACTTTATATTAATATATATAGGCTGGATTTCAGAAATGTCTATCAGGGTGTATACCATGGCCTCAGGTTTTTGGAATGCTTAAAATAGACTTTTTATTATTTTATTTTACCTATTTTGCAAACGCTGGTGTTTTCCTTTAAATTATCAAATTTCATATAGCCAACCCACATACAACTGAAGCTGTTCCAAAACTTTTACACTTTAATTATGCATCCAATTAACTTTTGAGTATTTCAGCGACTTATAATATAATTCAATGCATGCCCTCATACATTACCTACTATGACATTTTTTGTTTAAATGTATAGATGAAGAAAAACATTTGTAGATGTTTAAGTAAATTCTTTAAAGGACATTTACAAATATAAATTTTCATGGACTAATATTGGAAACCTTAAAGCTTACATGTCCCCATTCAATCTAAGGTATCTTAATTTCCACAGATAAATAAAATCTTGTGCGAGCAGAGCACCAAAACTGACCCTAGACCAGGGGCCCACATTCTCCTAAAATCCGACCCTAATTCTACTGCACAGAAATCAATCTAGAGCAGAAACAACTCTGCTTTTAATATAATTTTTTATGTTGTCTTGTTTTAAAAATATATACATCATTTTTATTTAGTGTCAGTCTATATGTACCTGGCTGAAGCTTTCATTATCACCGCAGGTATTTCACAAATGTTAAAACTATGTCAGTGGATGAAAACTGAACTTTCCCTCTGGGTAAAACATTTTTAGGAACAGCCATGTTGTACTTTTCTGCAGAGCATTAATTGAAAATGCATTTTGTTTGGTAAACTGCTAACTGGCAGTTTATGTGTGTGTCAGGGCAGGAAATATTTCCAGACTGCTTCCACTGCTCTAAATATTTTTCTTTCCTTTGTGTAAAAAAGATCAAATTAAATGCATACTACAATTTTACTGGAAACATCTCAGCATCAAAATTTGATTCTCAAATATCAATTTTATTAAAAAAAAAGTTTTTTGAACTAGATTATGTATTCTGTGAAATAAATATTTTAAGGAAGACAGATATTTAAAAATACTTTGAAAAGAGATCCTATATTTTGCAAGTCTTGGCTTGTCTAAAAATATTTCAGTGAGTAGAAGATAAAGCACACGTAATGATGTGTAGCTCCTCATTGCCAACTTTAAAACATTGTGTGTTATTCATAATTATTGTCATAGAACATGGAAATGACAAAGTCTTGTGAAAAAAGAATTGCATATAAAAAAAAAAGCTCCAGGCAGTTATATTTATTTAGAAAGGTACATTAGATAATTAGAAACAGATATTACATCCAATGTGGAGTTTTATCTTGCTGCCCCCACAATTTTTTTATTCCACAGGCTATTTTCCATAACATATCAAATGTCCAGAAATAACATTATCCAGCTTCATAGAGTATAGTTATTACATAAAAATGCTTAAAATTTGCTTTTTTAATTTTAACTATTTGATTAATTCAATCTGCTGAGCCCAAATGCCTGTGTCACATTTAAATGTGGAACCACAAATTAAGGTTGTAATACATCCTTCTACAATTTATGTTTGCAATGCAGCGGAGAGTCTGGTTCACAGAGATTGCATGCTGACAGTGTGTCTTTCCCAAACACGTCTTCTTTTCTCCTACTGCAGGCTTCTGGGTGACAGATTTGTACTCAGCTGTCACCCAGGAGCCTCTGGTGTTGGGATGATGCCATTGAAAATGCTCCCTGTAATTTTAATAGGGAACTAGTGGACTTCAAAGGACTCAAGAACATGTCATGCTTGTTGCCCTTCACTGTGTAAAAAAGAAAAAGAAAAAAAGAAGCAGACAACTGAAGTACAAGCTGCCAGCCCACCCCCTCTCCTCTGTCTTTCCTCCACCAGCTCTGTCCTCCCACTACCTTCGACCACAATGGAAAACCCTGTTTATCTCCATGTAAAATTAAGAGTGTGAAATTAGAACACGCCGAATTAACTAAGAAACCCTGCATTTGTCACAAAAGAGAAAAAAAGGGCCTCAGGAGACATAGAGACAGAGAAAGAGAGAGAGAGAGAGGAGGCAGGTACAAAGGAAGAGAAAATGATTTCTAAATCGCAAAAAAACTGGCTGATATCCAGAATAACCACACTACCCTGAGGTGTGCTGGACCCACTTATCATGACAGGGCCTAAGCTTGACAAAACACAAACTATTGTGCATATCTCTAGGCATAGAGACCAAATTGCAGACCCTGTGTTTACAATATGATTTTTAAGGGTCAAGTGAGGTTCTTTGCTAAGGTTAATTATGTTTGGGTCAAATTTACTGTATGCATGAGGGTTTGGCCTTGAGCTGTGCTGATGGATGATCTTGTAAAGGAACTGCAGTGGGCCTTGTGTCAATAGAGGATCACACTTTTATCATTTATAATTACTACACAATGCCTTACGACGGTGTTCAAACAGATTGGTTTTTAGGTTTTTACATCTTTTACCCAATCTCAATCCTTTTGGTTTTACTAGAACATATTTTAAGAGCAACTTGTCATTACAAATGCACTACAATATTCCAGGTGATCAAAGGGTAATGCATAACAAATAGATTACAATTTAGAAAATAAAAGTGCTGATGCAAGGCATGACAACAGAGATATGGGATGTATAAAGACAAGTCAAGTAGACTCAAATGCTCAATATGCCTTTATCTAAATCAAAAACATTTTACAGGGATCTTTTCCTGTTGGAAGGTGAGCATCTACCCCAGTCTCAGAATTCTAATAGCCTTGACAGAGAGTGGTGCAATACCACATCCTGATGCTGCCACCACTATGTTTTACTATGGTGATTATTTATTCAGTATCATGTGTGCTACATTTCTACATTGCATGTGACAAACTGAACCAGGGTTGCAATTAATTCTTTTCCTAATTTATATGTTTTTTGATTGATCGATATATAATCAGACAGCAAAAGGTTCCTTAGAGAATATATTTTTTTACAGAATTTATCCAGGTGAAATTTAAAATGTTCCACTTGTGGGGTTCTGGATGGAGCATATTGACAGAAGAAAAAGTTTTGTTAATCTTAAATGAAAAATATTCTATTTTTACAGTTTTGGTATAAATACTGCACTAAGTGGGCACTGTCGGCTAGATTGCCTTTTTAGAGACTATACAGTCTAGTTAATGATGAATCAATTACTAAATTAGTTTATGATTATTTCAATAATCGATTAATTACGATTAATCCGATCAATTGTTTCAGCATTAAACTGAACCTCTACTGGCTTCCTTTCTACTGCATATTTTGTCTTGCTACTCCTCCATTTGGTCCAGGAGTGTGAGGGTATCTTATATAACCCTGCAATGACGCAGGATGAGAAACTATATCATCATTATTGTAGAAGTGCATAGGAAAGAAGATTGTGCCAACTGCTTTGGCCGAGAAAGAAGCCTCTGGCATTGCAAGTTCCTCAGCCAGTCCACCCTACCTGCCCTCCTGTTACCGTCCCTCTTTCTCATCTTGTCCTGCAGCCAGCATTAACCAGTCAGACTCAATGTGGCTTTACTTACTTCCATAATGACTCCTCGTTTCCCCCCACTTCCACCTTAAGAGAATGAGTAATCAACACACAGGTAGCCATTTTACGACTGTCAGTCAAATCCAGGAGTCTGCCATGCTATCAGTCCTCTAACCGTCTCCAAGCCCTCGTTGCGTTCCTTCCCCTCCTCTAATACCAATTTAAATTGTTCAACGTGCCTTTTCTCCCGCTGCCATTATTCAAAAAGATCATAATAGTTTTCCCTGTGCCCAAAGCACAAAAAATCAATTATTTCCCCACAAAGACTTGAAAGTACTTAGCGCGGGCCTGCGAGGGGAAAAGCTGTGGGTTATATCAAATTGAAACTGCACTCATTACACAGGCACACAATTAGTTACCTCTGGTCTGCCTGTCGCTCTTTAATTTCCGAAACGGCATATCTGTATTATAACAGAAACAAGCATGCAAATGCTATTGTTGGGGATTTAGAGAAATCAATAGGACGGCTGGCGAGAGTCGTTTGGTGGCACTGTCACTCAAAATCTGCTGCCGGCGACTGATAAAGGTCTGAATTCAAATTAGCGCCAAAGCCGGCCACTGACATCAGAAGTGACATCCGAAATAAAAGGCACGGCTTCATGATATATGTAATTATTCTCCTCGCATTTGTGTTGGGTTTTTTCTTCACTCTCCCTCCTCTTTTCTGCCATCCCTCATTCTCTCTTCCTCCTCATTGTGTGTACTTGTGTAACTGTGTTTTGCATAAAGGGATTAGAAGTGCCTTAATGAGAAACTGTAATTGTTTTTTCAGCCTCATTCCATGGATATGTTCACGTGTCTACATATCTGTGTATAGAAGTCAGAGAGAGACTAGTTGGGAGTAAAATGTGAAAAAAAATTCTCTTTTTTTTAAACGAAAATGTCAAATAAATACAGGACTAAAATAATGTGTTTCTTCTTCTCTTCCATATCAGAGACCTTTTAAAAAAAGCAAAGAATCAGGGAGAAAGCCGCTTTATGAAACGCACTTCCTACATTAATAAGCCCAGGATTGATACCGAACAATGGAAACAACCTCTGCCTCAGCTTACAGGTTCTCCAAATTCCTTAATGGCTTTCATTTAATTTTAAGTTTTACCAAACTTCTTATTATTCTGTTTCTTACATTTTTGTAAAGGAGTGTTTTTTTTTGCAAACTTTTTTCTATTCATTCTTTTGTTGTATTTTTTATCTTAATCCTGTTCTTAGTGGTATGTGTGAAGGGCTGGTCCGCTGTTTATGAGGCCGGATCACTCATCTACACACTGTTGCTACCTGCCTGCCTGATGCTTGGACGCTTTAATCAGACATTATCCTCATCATGTGTTACAGAACAAGCCAGCTTGTAAAGAAAAACAAACAAACAAAAGGCAAAAAAACAAACAAAAGAGGGTAAGTCAAAGGAGGATCTGCCAAACCGTGAATGAAACCAAGCGATATGTTTATCTAAAGGAGGGTGATTACTTAAGGAAAGTCAGGTTGGTGATTAGAAATGAGTTGTAAGGAACTTGTAAGGAATATGAAGCTGTGAAAACAAGTGGAAGAGAATACTTAAACAGCAAGACAATCATGATCATTTCTGCCCCAAACTTCCCTTCAAAGACTCTCCGATTATCAAGATGACTAAAGAAAACCTTATGAGATAATCTTTCATGTCGCAAGACACCTAGAGAGATCTCAATTGCCTATTGTTTTGAATTTTATAATTTGTGCCAATATCCAGTCCTTGTATTATTCAATTAGAGGCAGTACAGCTGTGTTGTGTGAGAAGAATTTAATGACACCTTGACTCGACTGAAAAGGAAGAATCTCAATAGTTAAATCTGCTGTGTGTTTTTCCAGATTTTTTTAAGGAAATAAAACAATCCTTGTGAGTAATGAAAGATGGCTTTAAGTAAAATGATTTTGTTAGTATAATGAATATATTGAAATTTCATATTACTATTGGTTTGTGTAGGCTAATGAAGTATAACCATGTATCATGTGATTAAAACAGACAGAAAAGAAAACATGGAAACCCTGAAAACCGTTTTTGGCACTGCAACACCATAGCCATTGTTTAAGATACTTAAGTGATTTGGATCATTAAAAAAAAAAGTAAAAATTGGTTAAATATTACCTTTTAAACCAAGCTCTTATGAGCTGTTTTTGTTTTTATCACAGTGTATTCTAAAAACAGCTATAATTAGTTCTACAGATCTGAGGTGTCAAAAGTACCAATAATTATTACTCAAGTAGAAGTAAAAATCTTACTGTTTAAGAAAAGTTTTGGAGAAGTGAGGGTATTAACTTAAGCTTTTTACTCAAGTAAAAGTACACTTTTTAAAACTACTGAAAGTATAAAAGTAAGTGTAATGCAGACAAATGTTTATGGACAGGGGGTTTACTGCACTACCCCATTAAAGGAATATTTTCCACAATTCTGGATGATAATTTCCTTATACTTAATTTTCTTATTTTTATACCTAATGACAAAAGTGTCAAATGTAACTTTGCATCATCTTGAAAAACTATTTACTTTGGTATGTGGTGATCAACAAGTTGGTGCAGCACCGAGTCAAACCACAAATAAATTAATTGTCTGGATAAAACAAATGATTTAGATGTTTTTTTTATTTATTTTTTCAAATACCAACAGACCACAACGAAAATGAGCTTGAATGAAACAAAACTAAGGAATCTGTTTTTTAAAGGTTAGGACTAGAAAGTAGAGACTATAGTAAAAAAAAAAATTAAGGAGTAAGTAAAAAGTAAAAGTTATTGAAGTTATTGTTATAGGTTATTAAATTATTACTCCAATAAAGTATGGACAAAATTTATTTTTAAGTAAGGTAACCAAGTATTTGTAAAGTTTTACTTGGAACCTCTGAAAGTGATCAAGAAAGTAAAGAGAAATTAATCTAATATTTTTTTCCTCCATGATTGTATAAAGATTCCAAGATTTTCCATCCAGTAAGGCAGTGGTTAAGTAGTAAATAATTAGACTCAATGTGTGTTAATTTTGTTAACAAGATAACCAAAAATTGAGGAAACTATCATATACTATCAAAAAACAAAAGCAGGAATATTGTGGGAAACTGAAATCCAATAAGCTCTCATTTTACTCACTCAGGAGTGATTGTTAATAACTAAACTAATACTTGAATAGATTCCCTCTCTATGTGTCTTTTGTGGTTGAACCTAAACAGGCATTCCTGTTTTAATTACCGGTATATTTTGTGTCCAAAATGGTTGCAAGAAACTTAGATCAGTAAAATTAGACTATGGCTAAAGATGAATAAAATCTAACTAAAACTTTTAGATGAGGATCGACGATGCGACGCAGTGTAGATGTAGATTCTAAAGCACCTACATAATGTTTGATAGATCGTGCGGAATAGAAGGTCAAGCATGGTAGTTTCCATTCTGTTTTGCTCTGTTAAAATGCATTAGAAAACAATTTATCAAGTGTCTCTGATTGTACTCATGCAAAATGACGGCCAAATTTCTTTATGTACAAAAGGCAGCATGAAGGTAGGTGATATGATGAGGGCTAATGAGGATCCTCATTTGATTCAGTATGAATTAATTAAGGTACCTTTAAAGTTTTAAGTCGGACTTTCCTACTGTTTGCATAATTGAAAAGCTTTTATTGAGCTTCTAATCTTCCTTTTGCTCCCGTCATAGATGTCTGATCTTATATCCACGAGATTTAACACTGATTCTAATGGTCTATGCTTATGCTTAGTTGTCAGAAATACTCTGCTCTATAAATGAATATCAATTGTAATTTTTCCAAATCTACTCACATAGCAGTAGGGTGCATTTTGATAAGGGGGAAAATATAAGTAAAATAAATCCACTTTGAAACTTTGTTATTTAGAGAACTATTACTGTACTATATTACACTTGAATTTGATTTTAGGTGAAGTTTGATGATAAGTTGTAGTAGTATATTGGGGTCATACATGTATCTTATAATGTATTTGGTAAGATAAGGGGGGTGGTTGGTAGTGCTGTCTGTGACCCGTTAGGCAGGAAATATCATGCTTGTAGCTTTTAACCTGGCACTACAGTGTTCTTGGAAATACCACCTCCTTCCTCTCCACCCTTCTACCCCTCTTTCCATATAGGGATGCTCACTTTAGAAGAACAGAGCCATCCGCCTTGTTTCTGCCTTGTCCCAAAACAAAGCCCTCTGCTCTGGGTTGGGCCCAAATGAAGTGGGGCAAAGTATGCAGGGGAGGGGGGGGAGAGAATGTGCCCTTTGTTCCCCCCTGCCCTTTTCTCTGTGTCTCCCCATATCCTGCCTCCCACCTACTCCCACCCCTGATAGTTCTCTAACACTAAAGGGAATGGTATGGGAGGGTGGGATTGAGGGGGGGTTTGGCTGGTTCTTTCAGCATCGGTTAAACGTTTTCACAGCGGCACAATGCTGGGGCGGAGTAAGCAGGTGCAAGCCAACGAGAGCCAGCAAGGGAGGGAAGAGAGAGATAGAGAGAAGAGAGAACAACAGGTTGACCTAGAACGGACCATAATCATGTAGCGCCATTAACCCTCAGAGACCTCGACACTCTTAGTCTTTCTTGCTCTCTCACTGTTTCCTTCTTTGTCTATCACTCGACACACAAGCTAGCTGCCCTGGCACTTGTGATACCACCTACAGATAAACACAAACAGCCCAGAACATACAGGCAGAATACATACGGTCACACCTCAGAGGCACAGTAGCACTCATTATACATAGATGGCCAGTCAAGTGCAAGTAAAACACACATTCACGCACGCACTAACACTAACAACAGAGTGGGCATATTATACGTTAAACCACACATGCTAAGATAAGCTCTCATGTCATAATATGGGCATACTCAAACACACACACACACTCACAAACACACACATGTTTTCGCCTGACCCAACCAAGTGTGTGATGATCAGTGGGAAGGCTTCAAAACAGGGGGGAGTGTGTGTGTCTGGCAGCCAAAGTATGTTTTTCTTCTGCTATGAAGGAGCAAGTGTAACTCCTCCAAGGGCTGCTGGAGTTTGTTTGTATTTAAGTGCTCAGGGGGAACATGTTCAGATGAATCTTTCTGCTCGGTGATTCACTCCTGAATAAGTCAAAGAAATATCTTCCTGACCTTGAGAAAACAAAGGCAAACACCTTTTTATTTATTCTGCAAGTTCTTCTACGTTGTCGTAATATTTCATCTTCAGAGTACTTGGTTGGGGCTGACATCCTTCATTCTTTAATGCAATGGTCTCTTTGAAATGTGCATTTTATTTTCCCCATTTTCTCTGGTGCCTCTAAATAATACAAAGTAGAGCCAACAGTCTTCAAAACTAACCTACTTGCTAGATAAATAAAAAACTTTATTGATGTCACACTGGAGAAATTTACCTCTGCATTTAACCCATCCCTTGGGGAGCAGTGTGTTGCCATTGTGCGGCGCCCCTGGAGCAGTGTGGGTTTAAGGGTCTTGCTCAGAGGCCCAGAGTGCAGGCTGTGGGGATCGTACCAGATACTTGCAACCTTCTCAGAGCACAAGTGCACTGCTCTAACCACCAAGCCAACACGCCCCCAAAATAGAGTATTATTTCATTTTTTGAATGTCTCAGGGGTCCTTTTGAGAGGACTGCATCATGGAGAGCAAAAAACACAAACTGTGAAAAGTGTGACTGGTTAAATTAACATTTATAAAATTATTAGTAGTTTACATAAAAATGTTCTCTGTACTTTCATATATTATTAATATACTTTCATATATTAATAAGAAAATTTACAAAACCTTTAGCTGTTTATCAATTGCACATGATCTTGGTGCTGATGGCTGATCTGATTACTCATTCCATTCACCAACTTATCTCCAGCCAGATCTCCTTACAGCTCATCTAATCCTCCTGTTTCAGCCTCCATTTAACCAAACCAGCCTTCCAACCAGTCATCAGTGCCAGATTATTTAAGCCTTTGGTGAGAGTTTCTCTAGCGTACCTAAGTGTTACTGATTGCCTGATCCTGACCTGTTTTGCCTTTGGACCTCTGAGCTGGCCTGTCCCTGTTCTGATCTGTTTGCCTGACATGTCCTTGAACTCCTGCTGGATTCTGTCACTCTTTTGAAAAAATTACTTTGTTTTACTAAAAAATTAAAACATTATTAGTAGAGCTAACTTATTATCTCACTTTTTATTTGAAATTACTTAATTACTCAATAATTTTTTTCTATTACTGCAAGTTGAGCCCCTTAAAAGCAAACATTTAAGTAAATAAAAACCCAACCTTTTTCAGTACAGTGGAAAGGTACGAGGTAAATATATGCAGAAGTTTAAAGTAGGATTAGGCACATTTTGAAAATCTGACCATTTCTGTTTAGGAGCCGGAGAGAGTAACAGCTGATCTGTTGACAGAAGACCTACTAATGCTGCGTTTAACAGAGCATGACCCCATAGAAAAATGAATAAAAGAGGCAATTTAAAAAGGAAGTAATGAAATGTCTTATTTGCCTTCTGCCACAAGTTTTGTAGATGACACAGAAAATGCAATAAAAATATAATTTTTTTGTCTTCACGCAAAACCCTATTGGTGGCACAAAACAAACCAAACCACACCACACCTTATTTTCATCAGTGGTCACTGGGAAGCTGGTGGATATATAGACAAGAGTGAAGCTGATTGCAGGTTAATTCTGGAAGAAAAGCTGTTAGAGATGATTGTTACCCTTCTACAGTGTGCCTCGTCTAAAAATAAAAAGATAAACCAGATCCACAACAAAAACATTAGGTTTACCTTATACAGCAGGTAATCTAAGTATTGAACCATTTTTCTCATATTTCTAGAGGTGCTATAGACATGACATTTTTTACCAGATGTTAACTATCTATGCAATCCACACCTAAAAGAAATAAAACCGTAATTGTCTTATTATTCAAACACATTGGTTCGCATGATAAGAAACTAGCAAGCTACGGTGATGCACTGTGCATGCAATCAGCCTTCAATTTTAAGGCATTTAAGCCTTGGTAGCTTCTGTCAGATTCAATAACAGTTTGTTATTTTCTGAGAACCATGGCCTCATTTCTGTTGTGTAGGTTTTCCTTCCTGGAATCATCCCTGGAAGTTCCCAAGAGCTTCAAATTATGAACATCCTACAAGAGCTGCAGCTGTAGAGACTCTACAAGCTAAACTCTCCAGGCATCTGGTTTTCCCCCTTGTTGCGGTCAGCAACATCCTCCTGCGTGTACATTTTGTTTTTCATAATGATCACTTACTGTTTAATCTACTGCATGCCCCACTAATGCAGGGTGCTTTTACTAATGGTTTTTTCATGTCACCCTGTCTTAACGTAGCAGTTAATTAGTTATTTTCTTGTTGGAAAAACATTCTGTCAATTCTAAATTATGGATATAACAGTCATCCTTAGGGTCTCTCATAGCAGTTTAACATACAGAGAAAAACATGTGTATAATTTATACCAGATATTAATTTCTTAGAATGCTAAAGTAAATCAATATGATTTCGCAACCTTAAATGCATGATACACCTCAGAGTCTCCTTTGTCAGTAGACTGTTTTATCATTCATTAGCATCAGAAAAATACGCTTAGTATCTAAGGCAAGCTTATTGATTCCTTTCAAGTGAGCAAGATTTTAGCATGAATAACAGAGTAAAATCTCTCTGATTGACATCTTTTTCAGCGTTGCATGTTTCTACTTTGGATAAAAGGTTTAAATGGGACATTTTTGAGCAAAGGATCACCTGTTAATAATTCTCTCAATTGTGGATCACCTCGGTTTCTTTCTCTTACCTTGTCATTTCCCTGTTCAGTTTCAATCCCCACTTCCCTAACAAACTTAATGCTCTAGGTCACTTATTCCTAACTGTATCTTTTATTTGATCAATGATCTGACCAGCTGGAGATTTGGTGTTAGGATAAACCTCCTATTCTATTCTCAGTTTTTCATCCCTATGCCTTTGTTGTGTTTTCTTAAATTTTTTACTTCTCCATGCTTTTGTTCCTTTACATCTCCAAACTTCCCCTTTTTGTCACCTCCTTGATCACTTTTTGGCTTACATTCATCCATCTTCTGTCATGCTTTATCCAGCTGTCTATGGGCAAGTGACGGGGTACATCCTGCACAGCTCGGCAGTCTATTGCAGGCAAACAACCATTCATGCACACACACAGAAAAATTTAGAGAAGCCAATTAACGTTACAGTCATGTTTTTGGTGTACCCAGAAAGAACCCACACATGCACAGGGAGAAGTATGGCCTCATTTCTGTTGTGTAGGTAATTGAACCTGGAACCTTCTTGCCACAAGGTAGATTTGGTACCCACTGCACCATTAAGAAGCCCTTTTTGGCCTACATTTTTATTAAAGTTTTCCATATAGGTATCAGGATGCTTAAATGTAAGAGATGGAAGAAATAATGAAAGGCTGGAGCTACTGTCCTGAACATCTCACAGATGCATGCAGCCAAACATTAGGTTTACTCATATGTGATGCTCAAAGTCTCTGTGTTTATTTTTAGATATTACATAAAATTGATATTTCCACGTCAGACTGTATCAAACTCAACTCTGGTTTGAGAAATATGCCACGTGCCATTTTACCTAAAAAATGCAACACACTCTTTTTTTCCTCCCAGTTTATTTTTATTGCTTCCCATAAAGCGTAAAGTGATGACAGAGGCTGCACTCTAGGGACTGTTTATTTAATCTAGAATTCAGTTACACATGGTTTGGTCATGAGAAGTGGATGTAGACAGCCCATTAGGTGATATGTCACCACTCCAACGAAGAACCATTACAGCCTTAAAAGATTTAATTGGTTCCAGTTTTCGCTCTTTTGCATGGTTGTCGGGAAGGCTGACCACTGAGTTTGCTTACATACAAGTTTAACTCTGTATTACAGATTCTGCAAGACATTCTGACCACCTCTCAGGAAGCATACTGGCCCACTTCTGTTTATAGAACACTCCAAATCTTTCAGGTTTCTCAGCTGCTGCTTGGCAACCTGAGGCATCAGGTTCCTTCGAAGATGTGGCTGACTCTTCTTTGCTGCCTTGATGGCGTGTTAGGAGAAAGTATCATCGGTGACTCACCATTTACTGGACGCTGCATTAAGCTAGATCTTTTCCAAGATCTGAGCCGTGTCTCTCCGTTTATATTTGCACTGACTGCTTAAATAAATGATTAAGTAAATTGTTCAGTACCACAAATACATAGAAATACCTTCAACTGTTATATAACAATAAGTAATGTTTCCATCTCTGTGCATAACTGTGGGGACCCTCTTCTTTTGAGTCAAATTTCTCTTTTTTCAAATGGATTGTGTTAGGTTAATGCATAAATGGACAGTTTTAGTCTGACCTTATTAGATCTACCTGTTTTAAGTCTTCTCTGCAAAACTGTGCATAGCAGCATTTAGATATGCTTATCTAAACATAGTTATTACATGTACTTTTCATAAGAGACGACTGATAGATTTTAGTCCATTATTGTAGGGAACTCACAATAGTGACCTCCGTGATTCTTTTTTTTTATCGCCTTTGACTATAAACAAGCTACTTCTGTATAGTTGTTGATGCTGCCAAACATTTGATTCTCTCCCTATCCTCCAAAACAAAGAGTAACTGGTGATAATTTAAAAATAACTCTATTTCAAAGCAACTTGAACAACGGTTTTCAGGGTTCCAGCAATCATCCTGCTAATTCACTTATACTCATTAGAGCCTAATAACATATTGATCACATATAAATCAATGCTATGAATAACTATTCAAATTTCTATATCACTTTTGTATTCATACTCACTACTCAAAGTGATTTGCAATATTGCTGCTTTCAGGAAAAACATTTACTAACTAACCAGCATGATTTATACACAGATAAATATAATGGTGGCCTTGGCTAAAGTGGCTTGCACTGCAGCACATGAACATATAACAGAGCTAAGTTCGAATCCAACCCACAGACTTCTAAATGCAAGGGAACTAATCACCCCCCTTAAGCCACAGTTAAGCTCCATCTTGAAACTGTAGGAAAGATGAAGAAATAATGTGCTATTTTACAATTAAAGTTAGTAAAACTCCTCAAAAAATACAAATTTAGTATTTTGTGTCTGCACTGAAACACTAAAATGAGGGGATTTGTTTTTAAGTTAGTTTTATGCATTAAACTTATTAAAGTCACACAGTTTCCTTGATACAAGTAAGGAACACTCACAGTCCTGAAATAAAACAGTTTAGAAATGCTTTTATTAGGTAAGACTTGATCCAAATTCAGAAACATTACACATTTATGGATCCATCTCCAGTCTATCATCTATACTATCTAGTCAGCTTCCTCAAAGGATGGGAAGAAAGAATGTCACACCTTTGACTTTGTTTACAACATGTCTGAACATTTAGGCCACATTTCTACATCTGCAGAAATTACTTAATTTGCTCAAATTAAGTGGGTATTTCCCATTTTAACAGCCCCATTCTACCAGGAATACAATGACTTGTTCCTTTTGTTCATCCAAAGTGGGGAGTTTTAGTTTTGCAATGGCGTTTAGAGGATTATCTGGGTGCCTCCAAACATTCCTCTGTAATTAGACACCACCACTGTCAGTCATGCAGAAGCAAAAAGCTGATTGGCTGACTGTCAAATAAACTACTGCCTTTGGGAATGTCCCCGGCAGAGTGTCAATAGTTCGTCTTTGAGCCCTCGAGTTCACTTACCTCGTTTGCTTTATTCAAATTCACTTAGAGGAAAAAAGACCTGGGGGTGAATGAGAAAGAGACAAACAGACCGACATGGAAGTGAAAAGGACATGGCCAATAATAGACTAAAAATCTCAAAATAATTCAGATGACAAACTGTTAGGAAGAAATGGCAAACGTGTCTGACATCATTCAAAGTTGTTTCATTTGTTTAGAAGCAGGAGTTAAGTCAAGAGAGACAAAAACAAAAAGCAAAATTAAAGACATACATTTAAGTGTACATAGCAGGTAAACAAAGACAACACAGAATAGTGCCAAAAAAGAACAAGAAAGAAAACAAAGACCAATCCTCCATATGAAAGGGTGGGGGTATAATTCTGAAGGTCAATGTGGAATCTTGGGTCCAAATCATAAGAGATCTGCACCAATCAAAGCAAAATCTGAAAAAAAAAAAAATGAATAAATACAAATAAGAATAAATAAAAACCAACAATGCAGCAGTACTGTCCCAGTAGATGTCTTGTGCGATGCTGATCTTAAGATAACAAGGACACCACTCTCTTTATACTTTTGATTTATTTTTACTCAGGCTTGAAGTCATGTTGTTGAACCTTTTTTTTCTCTCGTCAAACAGTAAGTCATATCTATCTGACAAACATTTCTTATGGCTGTGGGATTTTTGACTTTTGTCTTTTACAAGGAAGGGCAAAAGAAAGAGAGGGATGAATAAAGTATTCATCAAACTCTGTCATTTAGAGAGAAAAAATATTTTAAATTTTTTCCATAACTCAACAACAGTCATTTTTTTCATATTGGATGTACCTGCTCTTTTTTAAAAAGATGAAAAAATGCAATCCCAATTAATTTAATTTATAACAATATTTCACATTAAGACATAGTCATACACACACAGGACTCAATGATGAGGAGCTGGGAGCAAGGGTCAAACTGTGTCCCTCTTTTGCCCTTGCCTGTCCTCTTGTGCCAATTCAGCTGAGACTAATAATGCCTTGATGACCTTAAGGCTGTGCTCTGGTAGGGATACCCTTTCAATTGGTCTTTGTTGGGCTGTTCCACTACCTGACACAGCAAGGCCATACAAAAAAGATTAGGCACAGTACAGTTTATATTTTAAGGAATTTTAATTTCCTACTGTGTACCTTGCTAGGCAGGGTGTGATCTTCTTCTGTCTTTCTGCAGTTTGCAGAGAAACCAAACCCCGTCCCACTCCTGCTGTAAACGACTAATCAGTCATCAACATGCAAATGAGCCTACTAGTAGCCTGACCTGACTTTTTAGTGTTGTCAGACCTCTATCTCACTGGCCGTCATGGGCGTAGGTCTGCATAGGGACCATAGGGACATGTCCCTACCAAAATTTTGGACCGACCTATAGTAATAGTCCCTACCAATAATTTGATTTGAATAACATGTTTATATAACATGTTTATATTACAGTTCAGCGTGGTGGATTCTTTTTCTCTCGCAGCTCCACAGCTCCGTAGCTGCTGCTGCCGCTCCGTCTTGCTGCGCGGTCTTTCCTGTCCCTTAAATTCACTAACTGTGCAGTTTAGCTCCACTCTCATTGGTTGTTCTGCCTCAAGTTCCACCTTCTCTCTTCCTGATTGGCTGTTTTCTAGTCCGTATGCGTGTATGCTTGCTTGGAGCACGAAATAAGAATTTTATTCACACTAGTTTCTTCAATTAATATTAGGCTACAAAACTAGTCCAAATGAAACAAAAATTTATTCTATTTACACTAAAACAGGTGAAAGCTGCTGATTGCTGATTCTTAGCCACAGTAAACTGAAAAAGAAAATGTGAGGGTTTCCCTTTTAACAATACTTCATTGCAATTACTGTTTTCATTTTATGACGACTCTTTGAGGAAGTTCAGCTATAAATAGAAGGTGTTATTTCTTTTATAGGGTATAACAGCACGAGATGGGGCCTAAACATCTGATATTTTTTGTTTAGAAAGCATAATTACGGTTCCACATAATGTTGCTATTTCTTTGACTATTTCTACTTTTAAAAATAGGATAAAGCCAAAAACAAACAGAGGAACACTATTTACATTGATTTTATTTTACATAGATGTCCACACAGTCCATAAATTAATTAGTACAAACATTAGTGTTAGTGGTAAAAATGCTTGAATCTGGTTGTTTATTTAGAATATTATTACATTACAGCGAAGATGGTGTTATATTTTCTTTTGTTAAAAGTGATTTTATATTGAAATAAATTTTGTCCCATTCTTAGTGTTTGTAGATGATGCCACTAAATGTAAATACAATAAATGTATTTGCGTCCCTTGAATGTGTTATTTTGCATTGTTTCATGATATAGACACATTACTTTGTGTCTGTGTATTGCATGATTGTAAAACACAGGAAGTATAGTTTGCAATATTGCACGGACTGTAGATCAGTAATGGAGAAAAATCTTAATGAATGTGTTGCTACCAAGAAATTTGTACTTAACTTATCAAGTCAGCTAGTAATGGCAATGTTCCTCCCAGCTTTGTTTATGTACATAACTGGAATATTTGTAGACTCAGACATCGGAAAACAGCTGATCATTCATGTGGAAAAAAAAAAGTTTGCTACAGCAGAGTTTATTTGACAAAAGTATTCCCATTTAATGTTTTGCGCGTTAACCCTTTTCGTAAAAGCCATAAACTTCAGGCCACCGAAAAAATAAAAGAATACTTTGCTGTTTATTACCAGATGTCAGTTTGTTACCGGCAACATTTCTCAATCACATAGACCCACAGAGAGCTGAGTGATGGGTGCATCACTAAGGAAGAATGACTTGTGTGTTAAAGACCCATCCAGTTTTTGTTTTTTAAGCTGTTTATGTGAGTAATCACAGCAATTTTTATGAAGCTTTTATCACTTCCCACTTTCAAGATTTAGTGGTTATTAAAGAGCTACTAAATCTAAGCTACTAAAAAGAGTGTCTCAGCATTTATTTTGACCAATACATATGAGATTTGTGAGATTTGTGAGGATTCGTTCCAACCTGAAGCTGCAGCTTTAACCAACCCGGAAGTCAATGGAAAACTCAGCTACTGTTGATTTTCCCTGTTTCAAATTTAGCAGGTCTCGGGAATCAATGGTTTTATCAGAGTCATGGTTGAAAACCTGAGAGAACTCAGAGATGAATTCAGAAAAAGCACATGAAAAACTGGACTCAGAAGAGAACCTTTGCCTCCGCCCATTCAAGGGCTCGTCCAGTAAGCTGAGAGAGAACGAAAGAAATCTTCTTTCTATCATTGGGAAAACTACCAGGTGAGTGTTCAAAAAGTAAACGACACTGAAACAAAAATCCTTTACATTCCCTTTGATTACCTGAAAATCTTTCAGGAGGACTTGGACGGAATTCAGGAAATGACGTCACAGACGGTGACCTGAGTGGCGGAAGTGGTTCTGGAACCGGACGGGCTGCAGGCGTAGCGTTAGCATTTGCCATGTAGCCAGCATAATTCTGCAAAACTTGGTTCTGATATTCAAGCTGACGGTTTAACTCACGGAGGGTGTGTGCTTGTCCAAGGATTTGGGTTTCCTGCTCCTCAAGCCTCCTCCAGAGGTGATCTGCTGGGCTTTGTGTTTGGCCGCAGTGTTCTGTCATGATCGGTTTAGAGATAAAACCCACATGCAGAACACCATTGGAGACTTGGTAAAAGATTTAACAGAGTTTATTAAAGGTTTCACAAAATGACATGAACTAGACTCAGGTTCTGGTCCGGGCAGGATTCTCAGGGGTCTGCAGAGACGGATAGTTGGTTAGCTTGGTTTCCAGATGAGTTACATGAGTAGGTTCTGGTCCGGGCAGGATTCTCAGGCGTCTTGAAGAGGTCCAGGCTTAGTTCTGAGAGAGGGAACCGGTTGGGTCCAGAGACTGTTGGTTCAGCAGAGTGGTTGGGCAGCAGCAGCGTCTAGCTTCTGACTTCCAGTGAAAGACCTTGGTTGGAGTGATTAGCTCTTTCCCTAAGAGCAGCAGGTGGATTCCAGAGTGGGAACTTCAGGTTTGGCTCTCTAGGGCTGGCAGGCAGGTTTCAGGTTAAGCTCATCCAGAGCTTCTCTCGAGAGATTGGTTTCCTAGGAGCGAGAAGACAGAGGCAGATTAGAATAAGGTTTCTCTAGGAAGACAAGGATTATAAATTCAAAGGCTCAGGTTCGCTAACCAAACTTGGTCAACACTGCGGCGTTGAAGGAAGGTCTGG
>NW_015151309.1:281245-294054 GCF_000732505.1 Cyprinodon variegatus | reverse complement strand
TAGATAGATAGATAGATAGATAGATAGATAGATAGATAGATAGATAGATAGATAGATAGATAGATAGATAGATAGATAGATAGATGATTTAACTAGACAGTGAACTGAGTTTAATTTTTAACATACTTTTATGTCTGGTAGCACCTGACATTCTCATTCAGTTTGATAATTACAGTGCATAGTAATAGATGCATAGCAAGAGAAAAGATCACTGATTGAAAAAAAAAGTAAAGATGGGGAAGAGAAGCTGATTAATAGAACAGTGGCTAAGATGTTCGATGTACCAAAGGTCATGAAGATATGACATCATTAAATAAGAGAGGCAGAACACTCAGAATGACCTGCAGTCAGTTTAGAAATATATATTTTTTTAAGAATTGGGTGTGTGATTTTTAGATAGTCTTCTCCTATGCCGTTTCTTCAAAAATAATTTTACTCACATTATCTTTCTTTTTAAAATGTTTTCCTGTCACATTCTCTCCCAAATCTGCCTATGAAATCTACTCTTGCTACAGATAATTACAATGAACAGCTTCATTCACCTGCTCCGCCTGCTCCCTAGATAAGGCGTGGTTGAGCTGCGGCCACGTGCTGCCCGTCTCTATCTTATCTCGATCGTTACAGAACAACTGCCTTCTGCCCATTTCTGCCCTAATCTTCTGGGTAAACAATACTGATATTTCACCACTTTCTACCATGAAAAGAAGACGGAGGTGGTGGAAAGGGAAAGGACTGATTAAACAAAGATGGGGGGGAATTAACCAATGCAGAGAGAAGAGGAGTGCAAGAAAACATAATTTGTTTCTAAAAAACAAAAAGTCTTCCTTTTGGTTAATGCAGATTTGTGTTTTATGTACCTAATTTTTAAACATTTTGAAGCAGAGAAGAGATTAATATCCTAAACCCTTTCAGTACATCTGGGTCTTTAATTTCCCACCATATCCAGTGGTTAAAGATAAGTGTCATTAATAGTTTTTGTCCTTTTTTTAAATATTCAGACTTTTAGGCGTTTCCTTCTATGATGACTTTCACAACCACAGAAGCTCACCAAAATGATGGCACACTGAAGGCTCTTCACAATATCTAAAGCACTGCAGGTATAAGTTACATTTCTTGTTCCAGAGCTGCTACCACTGCTGACACAATAGAAAATAATGGCCCATCTTACTTGTGGCAAAAAGCTTCTAGGACATGTGTTTTGTTAATGTTGTGTAAAACTAACAGCAATTTACAAAAACAGCATTATACCTGTAATCAAATATGTATAATTTCATGAAAGTTTCTGGACCTGAATGACCCATTTTAACAGATAGAACCATATAATTTTCTTTCTATTATAAAATATTGTAGGAAAACATGAAACAAAACTAAAGTTTTTCACTGGCTTTGTCTCTATGTTTTGGTTTTTGCTCTGACAAGACTCACCTGTCTCACCTTGTACTCAATGTTCGGATGTGTCATTGTTTATTGCTGGATTCTTCCGTTCTATGTCTACAAGCATGCCTGTTACCGCCCTGTTGTCCTGCTTGATTTTCTGGCTGTCTTCCATGTCCAGTTCTCTTTCGCAATCTTTTTCTATTTTCTATTTCTTTGTTAAAATAAGACACCATGCTCCTTCCACATTCATGTCTGCACGTTGGCCCTTCTCAAACCCAACAGCTCATGACAGGCCCTTTTTTGACTCATATCTTTTTGGTCCTCCTGTATGACCCAAACTGACCATTTATGCTTAGAAAATATCCAATGTGGCTGATGTCAAAGTTACTGCACTTCACCAAATGCAAAAACCTTTTTCATATGGATTTAGGTAGGTTTGGATTGCCACTAATATTCGTTTGATGAGCTGAAAAATTCAATGTTTCAGAGAAATAGACATCTGTAAGGGAACAGGTAAGGTTAGACCAGTTAATTAGTAAGACAGATTTGCACTCAATTAAATTCCAAAAGATGCATTAAATTAAACAGCCTTGCAAGAGTAAAGAGTGCTACTTTCCTTACTGAAGTTAAAGGAGAAAAAAAATGCTTCTAAGTGGAAGGACTGACTGAATCATGACATACACCTACAGCAGCTTTGATTGGCATTTCACTCAACAAGATTCAACAGTGCTCCTGTTGTGAAAACAGTATTGTTTGCTTTTAGTGACCTCAGCCTATACCTCGGTTAAAAACACTGTGCTGCCTCAAAAGTGTCTTGGCATTTAAATAGTTTTAACTGACCTGCAAGTCCACAGGACTGCAGTGATCTGAGTGCTCAGGCTTTTAAGAGCAGAGCAGCAAAAATGACAACACAACAAAGTATATGTAGAGAGTATATTTAGATATATAATTCTGATCCCACACTCAGCAGGCTTTCTCTCCTGAAGATATAGAGGACAGACGTAAGACATATGAACTTGATAAATACAGGAGAAGAGTGCAAACACAAAAGAAAGCTATATCAAGGACACTGAAGGCAACTTAACTTATGACTAAACTCCCCTCCATTATCCATTGTGTGTATCACAGGTCATGCATCTCTTGTCATTTCTGCTTCCATTAAACTACAAAAGCTGCTTTTGATTCTAGCTGAATCTCCCCCTCTGTCGGTTAAACCATCACTTCCTCACCCCTTCCATGCACCCTGAGCAGCAGTGGTATATGATAACCCCCACCGACTGAGGAGGATTAGAAAGGAAAGTTGATTTAATCTATGCTCTACAATCGCATACACCTCTGTAGCCCAGGTTAGAGTGGGACAAGGTTGTGTTTGTGTGTGTGTGTGTGTGTGTGTGTGTGTGAGTGAGTGTCTGTCATCAAAACATAGAAAGTCAGTCCCTAAATGAGCTAGGACATTGCCATTGTCAACACAAGCAGTAATGCTGAGGCCATCTGTTTTCTATGGGAAACCATCCAACAAGCAGCTTTACAACCTGTTAATTCATATGAACACACGCACCTTCTTCAAAGGAAAAGCACAAGAACAAACATAACTGTAATGTAAAACATTGTCGACTACAATTATAAGAAGCAATGAAAATATGTTCTCTCATTTTCAAGGGTAAAAATTATATAAAGTTTTGTTTAAGTATGTTTATTCATAGGAGAATATCCTATATGAAAACCCTTTTTTTACAAAAATTAAAATGAATCACCTCAGTAAAAAAATAAGTAATAAGTGAATCACAATACTGACAAACATTATTAAAGAAAAGTACAACAGAACTTACAATAAAGGAATAATTTTTTATAAGTGAAACATTAAATGGCAACTAAAGTTTAGGAATTTAATTTTGAATTTGAATTCTGGAAGGTATCTTAGCCCCAGCCTGGAAAAAAATATCATAAATCATCCAAAAACCCTCTAAAGTAAGGCTAGGATGGTATGCAGTTTGAAACATGTTGCGTTCATTGGGGATATTTTGACATAAGTGGTAAGAAATTGAAAAACAATTATTAGATGTAAGACTGACTTTATCTGCTTTATAAATGCTTATGTGAGCCTTTACAAATTTGTGAATACTGACATAATATAGATAGAGCCCTCAATTTAGTTTTTAGATTTTAATAACATCTTACTGTAAACCAGAAATTAGCAAAATGTTGACCACATGATTTATTGGCTCTCTCGATTTCTTTCTATACACATTATTAAGAAGTTTGGTTTTAAACAATCTCACATCCAAAATGACCAATATTCCGGTCAGTAATATTCTGTTTTTGAAATAAAGTATAATTGAAGTTCTCACAACAGTTTGTTGAACATCCCCCTTGAGGGATAAATGCAGCTTTTCACACAATAAATACAACACCTATTTGCGTGTTCTGTTTCCTAATCTAAGACACCTTCAGGTTTTAATGGGTAACATATTTTATTCATAAAGTTATGGGGTGTCTGATAAAGAAAGTGGTTCTTGTCAGATTTCCAAAAGATGATACAGTTGGAGCTCATCTGAACCCGGTTGGGGGTGGATTTCACCGTGTGCTGGAGAAGCCTATTTGTTGTGGAAAGGATTATGGTGACCGATCTAGTCGCAAACAAGATTAGTGGCAGCGGATCATGTTTGATTGGGAAGCTACAAAAAGCTCTCACGTCTGTGGGGCAAGTTGCTGAACTGCTCGTGCAACACTCAATTAAGAAAATAGTTCTAACCAATGAATCTGATAGAGAGCCATGAGGAGCAGAAGAAAACAAAGTATAGCTGCTCTGAAGTATTCTGTTTAATTTTGAGATTGAGCCAAAGAGTCATGTCTTTTTATAGAGCTTGACATAAAAACACACACACACATCTCTTTAGCGGTATCTCTAATCCAAGTTAAGACAGTCAGACACCCTCGGTGCATCACTCTCCCATTCATTTCATAGATCTGTCATTGTCCCCAGACAAAAGCACCTCACCGGGATGACTAATCTGCCCTCGGCTCGCTGTCCTGGCTGACTCAGGCTGCCATGTCGATTGTCTTTCAGATGTGACTCAACAATCACTGGAGCGAGCTGTGATTGGAATGGAGACAAGTCACACAAAGAGGGGAGACAGGGGCAGAGATAAACAGAAACAAAAGGGGGGAGGGATGGAGGAATTCCTTTTATTCCCTACTCATTAAAACTTCTTCAAAATCGAAAAAAGATGGCATTAGACAGAGCTAGGTTTATATCACTAGTGTGTATCTGAGCCCTCCCCTGTCTTCAGAAGGGCACTGATCGTGAAGTCTCACAGGCTGACATATACTACAGTCTACCTCAGCTTGGCACAGTTATGCTTACCTTGTCTGGGCCACTAAGCACTCAGAGTCGCTCACGGTCCACAAACGTCTCCCTCCAGACAGCGATGCTGCTTTAAGAGGCTGAGATTATAGTAGTTTTGGGAGTTATGGTATGGGCTAATATGATCATCACAAAAAAGAAACATACAAACATATACATTCATACTCACAGGGTGTAAAATATCAATATGATGATAAGTGGGAGACCATTTCTCCCATCGCATACATTTTTCCCAGCTACCAGTAAACCTGGAGCAAGCATAGCTCTGACAAACCATCTTTGACAGCCAGACTAAACTAGCATAGCTAAGAAAAAAATCTGCGTGTTAGCATTATACATGCAAAAACAGAAAAATGAGTAAGAGCCATATTAAATGCTTGACCATGCATACAACATAAAGACCCATTGAACAAAATATAGCATTAGAAATACCCGATATAGAAACTATAGATAATTAATATAAAACAGATATACAATACAGGTGATAACATACATTAATATTGTAAAAATCACAACAAGTTCTTTTTCCTTTGAACAGTTAAGCCAACTGAAAGTTTTCATTATAGGTCAGTTAAACTTAATAAAGAAAATTGATTAGATGGATTCTAAATGTTATGCATTTCAAAAAATTTGGTTAAGGCATGGCTAATGTTTTAATATATTTATTCACAACATCTGAGTTAATTTGGTTGCACATTTGTAGATTCATTTCAAGGCTATGCCTCACATGCCTCCCTTGTGAGAGATTAAATTAAAACGAAAACAAGTCAGGAAAGAAATCAGGAATGAACGACTTCCACAAGTCTTTTTCATCCTTTGGCTCAACTTACAGTTACCCAATGGTGCAATGTTGATTTGTTTTAGGAATCACATGCAAGAATAAAAACCATATGAATGAACAACCATCAGATTTTGTTTTTCAAACAAGAAACTTTTTGGATGTGAAAAGTGTGGATCAACAAGTAATGTAGCATATAAGTCTGTGACGAGGGAAACATCAGAAATTAGGATGTAAAACTTTCCCTTAACACCATGTGGGGGCATTTCAAGCTAAATCCTTTTAAGATTTCAAATAAAAAAAACTGCTACAAGAGTTCAAAGCATGTAAATGCTTGTTTTGAGGTCTGTATAAAATACATGAGTTTTTATTTATTTGAATTTTTATTTAATTTAAAGCAAGCCAGTGTAATATTGTCCTGTTAAAGCTAGATAGATCCAGCAACATTATAGAAAAAAAGGTTAGAGGAACCATTAGCACTTTGTCTGTGACCACCAGCAGGGTCAAGCAACCTGTAATCACAAGTTTTCAGCTTAAAATGACTCCTGTCTGATTTTGGAGACGTCCCCTCCCTCCCCCCATCTTTCCCACAGATACATTGCAGATCAGTGGGTCTGCTGGCTTTCTGAGGCGGCGGTACACCATTCCTGCTGAATTATTCACATCTTGTGGAGCAAAGAAACACAGGGAGACAGACTGTATAAAGCCAGGCTAATTAAAGTGGTTGTGTTAAATGTGTGGCGGTGTCTCATCCTAGCAGAGAGGAAAGAGAGATCAGCTGTGATACCTTTCCTCATCCTCCATCTCTATCACTTGTGGCCCCCTCCTCGCTGGTTCTCTCGCTTCACTTATCCCCCCTCTTCCCTCGGCTTTCTCAGGAAAATTACATCCTGACTGCTCACTTTAATATTTCAGTATCTAAGTGAGTGTGACAGGCTTTACTTTGTGTCCCCCCCAATCCTCCCCTCCTCCTGTCTCCTGCCCCTACCTCCATCCATCCGCCCACCCCTCTCCTTTCTCTGTCCCGACCTTCTCTTGTCGTCTGCCTATCGCTCCCCCCGACAGTTCAGCCTTTGCCATGTGACAGGAGAGAGGCTGAGGGAGATGGAGAAAACAAAAACAAATCAAGCTCAAAACGAGGGCCGCTTTACCGGGCTATCAGGCCGTCTCTCTCTGGTTCTCTGTGAGCCCTTTGACACTCACACGATCATGAACCTAGAAGGAAGTAAGATATCGCTTCACCCTGATGTATGCCACTCGTGCTCAGGCAATGCACACAGGTAATGTTTCAGACTGACAGGACAGGGAAGTGATCTGATCTACAGAGGCAGACATCACCTCAGAGTGCATTTGTACCACTTGAAAAGTTATCTGGTATACTTGTGTCTGTTTGACTCATTAGAAACTGCCATGAAGATGCACACTGTAAAAGACTTTTGGGTTCTATGAATGCAGCATTTGTACAGCAGGAATAGAACATGTCATTGGTTTTCATAATATGAATATTTTCACACTAGAAACAAAGAAATTAATTATACAACAAAATCAGACAGTTTGATCCCAACACAGGTTATTAAAAACAGAAAGAATAGAAGATGCAGAGAGGCTTAGAAGTCAAGTCTTTCAGTATCTATAAAACAATCCTGTTTTCTCTCAGTACACTGAATATAACCTGGGATCAAACACCTGAAACTAGTAGGTTTCAGTTGTTTCATAAATAAAAATCAAGGGTTTCCTTCACCTTTGCTCACTGTAAAAGGGTCTACTGATGGAAAAAAAAAATTGATTGAAGGTTTTCACAAAAACATTTAGATAAACCAGTGAAATACTGGGAAAACATTGTCCTGTAAGCTCTTTGAAAAATAAGTTTTGATGTGGAAGCACCATGTTGCTGAGCAGTATATGATACTCGTACACTTCATGTAATTGAAGGAAGGATGAATGCTAGATGAGTTAACTGAGAATTTGGTAACAATCTAATGATAAAGTTTAACACCCAATTGAATCCAACCCGAAAATAAAGATGACTAAATGACTTTGGTTAGGTTTAAGATTTATAGATATTTTGATGATCAGTGGAAAAACATGTATTGGGATGTCAGTTTTTGCATGTTACTACTATTACTAAAAATAAAAAGCATCCTTACTAGCCTGGATGTTCCCAAGGTGTTTAAATCTGATTATAAAGGTTTAAACAGATTAATTTAGCCCCCTTCTGAAACCTCTGTAGCTCCTTTTAGTTTAAATGTTGTAAATCAATTCACCCAAAGCTTACCCGACAATAAAGGAAATTATCTTATAAATGTCGTATTATTTGGCAAACCTAAGTCAACCTTAAACTAGATTGGTTCAGTTTGATTTAGTATCGAAGAATGATAAAAAAAAAAAAAAGGTATATTGTCTTTTATGTTCTGGATGTAAATATGAACTTGATTTCACTTGCAATATGTGCTGCAATGAGAAATTTTGAACATACTCCTGATCTTGTATTATAATCATATTTATTATACATTTCTAAGTAGGAGAAATGCTGCTGTTTGTGAAGCAATAAGAGAGTTATTGGAGGTGAATAGCCAAGAAGATAGCTGAGTATGTTGTGTGCCCATGCACACGATGATACACATCAATAATTTAGCTAGTCTCTTCAACTACCCTATTCATTCTATTTTCATCTCTGCCATTTGATATCCCTCTCTGTTTCCACTGTCAAACAGAGCATATTATGCCCGAAAGCAAGCACACATACACACAAAAAAAGGAGGAAAAAAAACAAAACAAAGAGCCTCAGTAACAAGCCTTTTATTTCAATAAGGAGGAAAGCAAACAGTGAAGCGTCAACATTGTTTAGACAAAAGCACCAACACGAGCACTGGTATGTCTCCACACAAACATAGAAAGAATTACAAAAAAAAAAAAAAACAGAAACTCTAGAAGTGAGCAGGTACTGACACTGTACACAACATTGATCATATAATTTACTCCTCTCTATCAAGCTGCAAGGCTATTGATCAAATAATTCCACATGTGCGCTTTGGCTACTGCCAAATTGCTAAAATGGGGCTGCTCTACTTAAAGTGTGTCCCATAATGGGTTTGGCATCGATCGTGACTCCCCCTCACTCATTCGCAATGCAAACAAAACCCATTCAAGCTGAGCTGAAAGCAACTGAGAGGGGATGTGAATAAGGTAAAAAAAAAAATCATATCCCAAATCACACAAACAGACAGACAAATGAGAGGCAAATAGAGTACTTTGAGATTGACTCAAAATAAACCCATGTTAGCAAGTTGTGTTGGCTATTTTTTGAGTTCATGAGATTTTGAAAGGAGCGACTTATCTTGTCGAGGTGTGATGGGGAGTGGCAGGTGGGTTTTATGAAGAACTGGGAGATTAGAGCCAGTTGAAAGGCCAATTTGACCCCATTTTTACCATGATGGCTCAGCTGACCGATTTCCTGCTGCTGAGGTGCCCAGAGGCTGAGAGACAGGAGTCGCATGCATGCACACAATGCAGCTGAATTGGTAATTCAAGAGTTCAACACAAGTACGCGTGTGCATATATTTATTAAGCTGTGAGCTTCGCCCCTGCATCTCCACAGCAGACAGCTGTTAATAAAAGAGTATGGTTAAGATCCACAAAACTGTGTCAGAAACCTGTTTTTATGTCTTTTTCTGTATATTATAAAACATTTGGATTCTACTTATTAATATAATCTGGGCAAATATATGGATATCTCAGTCTCACACAGGTGGTCCTTTAATCCAACACATTCTTCATTAAGCTTGCATTGATGGTTGAACAGATGTAGTCCTGTTGCACATAGAGTTCATACAACCTGCATTATTGGCTTTTAGTTGCCTATTTGACTGTTTAATATTGACTGCACACCATTCTTACCCAACAGGGGAATTTTATTGTGTTTAAAAATTGAGTTCCGTTATTATCTTGTTTTTTGTTTTTGTTTTTTTTTGTTTACTTTTCTCATTTTATGTACATTTGGTAACTTTGAATGTTTTTTTGGGATTTCTATAAGCTAGGAATAGGGGAACTGCTCTGGAGCAGTGCACACATCTACAGTATATTGATCCTATGTTTGGGTCAGCACGCTTTCAACTCAGGGGTCCACTGATTTTACTTTCACAGTCTTTCAAAGCAAAACAATGATTCCTTTTGTTTTAAGTCTTCCAGCTGTGGATAACTGCTGTTTTCTTTGCACTGTCCTTTGTGCTACTTTTAAAATCCAAGGTTTATCACAGCACTTACATGGTTAGGATCTCCAGTTCAAATATCTACTTCTTTCTTTTTTGCTACAAGCAGTTAAACCAAGACCCCTGCAGGCAGGAATGTGCTAGTTTAACCCTTATCAAAAATTAGTTTTAGATTTAGTTCACACTATCAAAACTGAAGTTGTTCAATATTTTAATTACCATGATTCCTAAACGTCAGTCTTCAACTGAAAAAAGTTTTTCATAACATGTAGAACATGATGTTATGCCGCTTCATAGTGAGTATGTAGCAAACCATTTTTTTCACATCTGTTGAATTTTCTCAATGTTCTCTTCAGTGACTGTATCTTAATGTAGCTGAAATCCTATAACAATGGTTCTTATTCACAGCTTTCATGTTGCTATTATGTAGTTTACTCTTCATTCTGAGAATTCATGATCAATATGTTTCTACAGTTACAGACATAATTATATATATGGGACCTTGACCTCACACACGCATGAAAACACAGCCGTCATCAAGACTTTTCTTAAGCTTGATCCAGTCACATTACATTTTATTAATTTTATTACTTTTTAAAGTAAGGTTTAATGACAACCGGACATGCCTTGTACATTTCAAAATCAGCTTTGCTGGTTTCAAAGTACTTCAACATGTAAAACAAATCTGAAACACTTATTTGCAAGGTTCTTGCAGACAGGTACATTTTAAAAATGTGTTCCCTATTTCATATAACTTTGTTATCACGTCATCTCTTCACTGCCTCCATTTTAAACCCATAAACAGTGTTGTAACCATGAATTCAAACCTTTGCTTATTAGTTTATTTCTCTTAAAGCTTTTTTTTTACGGTGGTGCAGATTGTAGCACTGTTGCCTTACAGCAAATAAGTTAGTGGAAGAAGATGTATATTATTCTTTGAAAATATCGAGTCACCCCCAATTTCAATTGTTTATGTAAATGCCCTATATGGAGCAGTTGAGTCCTATGCAATATGATGCATTATCCCCCTTTATCAGGCCACAGTAAGGATAAGCGACTTAATGTTTCTTGAAATTTTACTTTATGGTGACATAAACTAATCCTTCTAGCAAACTATAAGTAACTCATGGAAATTCCTGGATGTCTGGTTAGGAAGTTCCACCCTCAAGGTATGGAATAAAAGTTCTACAGAAGGTAGTTCCTTTATTTTGCAAAAAGGTTTGAAGGAAAATAAGCAACAATGTTAAATTAAATAAAGACAAAGGTGAATAAAGACCATCCTCTGTGTCCCCATGTTTCCTAACTAAGAAGGTGTGGGAAACTAATATTCCATTTTATTTTGTGTTTTTATTAAATAACTTCAGTGTTGTATGAAAATCTCATTAGGAATTGTAGGAAAGGCACCTTTGAAAGAAGGATAACATAATGTGATGACATAGAAAGGAGAGGAACAGAAGACAGAAAAGGTTGAGGGAGATATAGGGTGTGACAGAGAAGGAGAGAGGAGGGGATTCCAGCTGGTGGTAGAAAGAGAGAGATGTAAGGATATGACACCTCATGTCTCTGCACTGACCCTTTGTGGGAACATACATGACAACTGCTGTCACACTCATTTACTCTCCTCCCCTCCACCAAAAGATGTATGTAAGGATAGAGAGAATAGCAGGCAGGCGAAGGACAAGCAAATTAAAAAGAAGAAAGAACTCTAAGCCACAGCACACAACAAACCTCCTTGTTTTGTTATTGTCAGTTTAATAAATAAAGGCTTCAATTAATTAAAAATGCAATTAACTTATGAGTGAATATTCTCACATTTAAACTGTTGTTCTGCATGAAAAATAGAAGGTGATCATTCACAATTTCCATCAGTTTCCCAAGTGTACAAAACATTCACCTTGGAGAAGGGGGTTTCAAGCTAGTGCATGCCTTTTAAATGATGACCTTCTAACATTATCACATTGAAGTTGATGTTGAATATGTTTTTTTGTTTTACGTGATGATTCATTTTGAACGTGTTAATCTTGCAAGTTTTTAAGTACAGTAAGTATTCAGCAACAAAAAATATGCTTTACAACAGCCACACATGTTCATTTTTTCATGTAAATTTCTTTTCATATCTTAGTGTAACTTTGTACAAATAAGTTAAATTAAAAGCACATCAAGGTGCCATATTTAACATTATATAAGAACAGAGAAACTGAATGTTTTGCACCAAATAAGCCAAGAGGAAAATGAGTCGTTAAACACAATGATAAAATTCCTTAGAGAGCTGACCTCTTAAGAAATCTAGGATCACTAGACCGAGACCTCAAGCTATAAGCTTTTGTTCTCTTTGGTCAGTTATGTACTTTTTTAAAAATATGTATTTTACAAGGTTTATGAAGCAGACATTGGCGAAAAGTAGACCTTTGCTACCCATGACCATAACTGAAGTTAGATTATTTTTGTCTGGTACTACTTTGCATCCATATCCCACAGCTCTAATGTAGTAAATTGGATGTTTTAGACTATTTTTACAGTTCAGAAAGTTCTGAAGTATTCTGGTAAAAAAATTTTTAAATCCAGTCTCTCAGTGTATTCTCATTTTTAGTTTGTATGAAATCGTACGAAAAGTTATGCACCGTAATTTCGTACGTTTTAGAGTTTTTTTTGTCACATTTCGTCGTATTTTTACGTCTTGCCTCGAGACAAGATATCCTTGCGCATGGGCATCTTACGCACCATTAAATAACATAGAATTTAACATACAATTAACCCTAACCCTGACCCTAACCCTAACCCTATGCACTGTTTTTCCCAGTTTTACGTCTGTCCGCCGATCTGCTTTTTTCGTCTGTCTGGCTGCGCATGCGAACTGATCTGTATTTTCGAGGAAAAACGTCCAAAACGTACGAAATACTGTGCATAACTTTTCATACGATTTCATACGAACTGATAATGAGAATATGTTGAGTCTCTTCATATCCTCATATCCAGGGGCGGATCTAGAAAAATATTTATGGGGTGGCAAGAGGGGGGCAGGAATTTTTTAGGGGTGGCAACATATGGCATTTGTTTACACTGAATTTAATCACAGTTTGGT
>NW_015151309.1:256949-281224 GCF_000732505.1 Cyprinodon variegatus | reverse complement strand
CATCCATATCCAACAGCTCTAATGTATTAAATTGGATGTTTTCGACTATTTTTACAGTTCAGAAAGTTCTGAAGTATTCTGGTAAAAAAAAATTTAAACTCCAGTCTCTTCATATCTTCATATCTTCATATCTATGAGCATTATTAGTCTAAATACTGGCTCAGCAATGAACTCTATTTAGCTAAACAGGAAGCATTGCTAATTGTGTTGGAATCTGTCCATTAACAGCAAAAAGCAGAGCAAATCCACAAAGATGCTTTATATCCAGTCTCTGTTGGATGCAAGATTATCTGCCCAGTGTATTGCGGCCAAGGTTCAACAAATTTCAATTTTTACCTGACTAAGCAAACTCTGCACCTCTTTCAGACCTCGGCATTTGTCACGCTCTGCATTAAGATCCTTCCATCACCCCATTATCTCTTGCCAGTTTCCCTGTACCTGCTGACGGGGAAAAAAATCAAGCATAATGTTGCCGACTTTTCAAAAAGGACTAATTTATGATTTTAAACTTAATGAACATGAAACACTCATTTAGTGCACCGTTAAGAGTCTAACAAGTAATCTTTGAAGCTCTGTATCTAGCTCAGAGTTACTAAAGACCCAATGGCTGCTCTGCCTGTATAAGCCTGTCAGAGTCAGCTGAAAGCCATGTCGATATATGAGCAGTTGTGCCCTAGCCTTTATACTAATAGTGAATTCAAATGACATAATTGATTGCACTGAAGTATATCTACTTGTATAAGCTAATGTTGCTGTATACAAAAACATCTCACTCTGTTCGGAGTTATGTTTGGAAAACTTGTATTTGTTTTCCTTTCACATCACTATGATCCAGTGATGTGTGTCTGATACTGATGCAAAATCCCACCAAAATACTTTAAAGTTTGTTGTTTCATATGCATCAGAAAACATAACAAAAAATATTAAGTTACATGCAATGTAACTCGATGTATGTTTGCGGTCTGCTTCGCTAGTTAATTTGAAGAGGCGAGGACGAGAGGCAAAGCCACGAGGAAGAAAAAATGATCAGTCTAGTGCAGTGGTTAGTTTTTGAAAGGAAAGACAGACTGGGAGGGAAAAGCAGAGACATGGAGGGCCCTGTTGTGGCGCTCAACACAATAATGAATTTCAAATAAGTTATTCACTTGAAGAGTAAGTGGCTGGCACCCACTCCTTACAGCTGGTTTGTTGAGATAATTGATTTTCAAATAGTTTCAAGGATGGGGAATGGGAATGGTGGCTGGTGGTGGGGGTTAGTGAGCAAACGGGATGACAACTACAGTGGGCTAAGTGTGGAAATGTGCAGAGCAGGGACTTGTAAGTGTGCAGGAGTTACTTATGTGTGTGCAATGTGCAGGAGATGAGTTGCAAGGCTGGTGTAATTTTTTTTAGGAAAGGAGCCATGTGGGTATGAAGGCTGAACGTTAGCTTCAATTAAGCTGTAATGGCTCTGCAGACACCCAGAACTGCTCATGTGGGAACTATATATACTTTTTTTTAATGCAGAAATGTCTGCTTCATCACCAGTGTCAACTCTACTCCTGGCTCAGTAAATGCTGGGTAGCAGAACTTTGAGTCGCTGTTAACATGGCGGCCTCCTTCCGCTGGCTGCACTAACGCAGATAACTGAGCATCCTGGATGACGGTGTTGCACGCTCAATGAGATGCATTAGTGGCAGTATTTGAATTGGCAATGTAATTTACCACATCTCTCACCCACTCGTGACTCCTCCGCTCCCTATCTGCTCTCACCACCCTCTTCTCACTATCTCCCTGTTTATTTTGTTGCAAGAGAGAGAAAGAGAGGTGAAGAAACTCAAGCACCCGCCGGGGTTTCCATTATGAATATATTTAACACATGAAACACGGTACAGTGAGGTGTAGAGATTGAACAACAGATGCTGACCAGTAAACAGCTTTTGTCTTGCTTTAAAAATGTAATGAAAAGTCTCTCTTTTGGATAAACTGTCTATTTTGAAACATTTTAAAATAATCCTATTATAAAATAAGCACACTATATCTTAATATACAGAAAATCACATGGATTACAGATTTCTTTCAATGAATAAGTCAAATTAAAGGAGTTTAAAAGATATTTAGGAAAAAAAAACTCTTATATGTTACAAAATAAATAGATAAGATAAACTCCACTATGCTAGTTTTAAAATGCTAATCTTGGATTCTATTAAGTGAAAAATCTAGGGTTAGAGTATGTCCTAATACTGCAGAGCCACATATATATGCAACAACAATGCAGTTTTAAAGCAATAAAAAGAATATTTACTAGGCTTTAAATCAGTAAATCTATTAGAAGCTTCTAAAGAAGTCATACACCCTGAATCATTTTTACAAGTAACACTATTTTATCAGGATTTAATATCACGGATCAAAACAAATTAGTGCATGGTTTTGAAGTAAGGGGAAGATTTCACGCAGTGTTAAAATCTTAAAGGTAGATGGTGGTCTGCATTTTTATTTAGCCCCTTCATTGTGATACCCTAAATCAAATCTGGTGCAAATCATTGTGCTGTAAAAGCAGCCAGTAGGGCCATTGTTGCTATAGAGAAGCTGCAGAGTTCCCCAGCTCGGGTGTAATAATTCTATTAGCCACTCATGCAGATTATTGAAAGAAGGCCACAAAAAGTCTCACTCATAGTTTGCCATGATCCATGTAGGGTACATAGCAAACATGCAGGAGGAGTTTATTGAGTTTCATGTAAAAAGGTATGTATGACAGAAAACTAAGACTACACATCCCTCCGAACAAACCCTCCGCTGTTTGAAACAGTGACCCACACCTAAATGTTGGATGGAGCTAAATACAAATCTGGACACTTGAGACCTGAGAGAAGCATCAACTCCCCAGCAGGTCTCTAGATATGGAAAGATCATGGAGGCATCCAAAATGATGTGCACATGCACTGGCATAGAAAGATGGTTTTACAGTGGTAAAGCAGGGGTGGGTAATATTTAAATTACTTTCTTTACCTAATTATTTACATAGTAAATAAAATAATGAATATAATAAAATGTCTGCACTACATACAACATGACAAACATGGTAATGAATGAAAAGATACAGGAACAAGTATAGCACAATGCATATATTTGTGCCTGTTCTCCACTTCAAAATGAAATACCAATAGTCATTCTTACAATACAGGAGAAAAATTTTTTAAAAAGAAAACACATAAATATATCATTGCTTAAATATATAAATTAATATTTATATTTTTTATGCAAAAACAAACAGTAACAATACAAAGTTATTTACACTTATAACTATCAAAAGTTGCCCCTATATTTTTTTAAAGCAATAATAATGAATTTCATGTTTGTTAATTCAAATCCAACTAAAGATATCCCCCCTTTTTTAATCTCTATTCTAACTCGTTGTATAGTAAACTTACAGAACTAACATCTTAGATTCACATAATGTATAAGATATCAAAAAGGAGTGTGTTTTATTTTCTTAACAAAGCCAATATGTAACAAGACTGTTTCTTTTTTCTTCAAGGTTCCAGTCATGAACTACTTTATGTTGATCAATCGTAGAGATCTGCAACCTGCAGCTTGGTAGCCGCATATAGCTCTTTAACCATGGTATAATAGATCTTAATAGTAGCCAAAATTATATTAAGAACTAACTGATGTACTATAATAACAAATATAAGTCTTAGAAGCTTAAATGTATTTTATAAAGACAATCTTAATGACATTTTCAAAATAGAATGACATTAAAAGAACCAGAATGCTTTTTTTTTTATGTTTTTTTTTTTCAGTTAACTTTTAGATTATGTGTTTTATTATGCACCAGTCGTTTTAAAAACCCTAAAAAGAAAGTTTACAAGGCTTTAAACCAGTAAATCTATTAGGAGCTTCTAAAGAAGCCACACCCCATGAGTCATTGCACATTTTTACAAGTAACACTTATGAGCCATAATTTATTTTATCAGGATTTAATGTGACAGACCAAAACAAATTAGTGCATTGTTGTAAAATCAGGGGAAGACTTCATGCAGTGTTAAAATCTTAAAGGTAGATGGTGCTCTGTATTTTTATTTAGCCCCTTCATTGTGATATCCTAAATCTATTCGTTAATTTAAATCCAACTAAAGAGATTCCCCCTTTTTTAACCAAATAACATCCTATAGTAGTAAATCCATGCCTCATCTTTATGCATTGCTTCATGATTTTTCTAACATTACAGCTAAAAATACAATTAACACATTGGCCATTTAAGATAGCAATAGAGGAGATAAAAAGTCATGTAATATTTTGCAGCTCCAAACAACTTTTATTTACTTGGATTAAGGCTATAATGGCTCTTTGGATATGAAACGTTGCAGACCCCTGGTCTATCTTCTAACATGAAAACTACATTGAGATGTGCCTATAATGTGTTAAAGCTCTAGAGGCATGAATACTTTTGCAAGGTAAATTGCAACTGTACCACAGTTAATACCATCTTAATTACAAAAGGAAATTAGTAAGAAAATGAGCTTAATTACTTTCGGTGCCGACCTATTTCATCATGTTGACATCACTTACACTTTATTGTGGGTGAGGCCCTTTTTGAAATCTTTGATTGACATGAGAGTTTTTTTTTTTCCAAATCTACATAGTGTTTTGGTTCTTGGTCAGAACAAGTTTAGTTGCTGTGTTCTTTTCAGACAGCAGCAGAATTCCCAGAAACCAGTTCGGGAAAAATGTAGAAACCAGTGTAACAACAGCAATTACCTTTAGAAAATGTTAAGTAGCTTCTGATGCCTATCTCTAACTGATTTTCCTTTCAAACACTCTCAAAAGATGTTAATAATAAACCTTTAAATGCAATGTCATTGAACCTAATCCAGGGTTTTAGGCTGACACCTCTGACGTCTCCTTTGCGAACACACCTCTGTCTCCATGTCTCGGGCCCTCAGACAACAGGACGTTTTTGACAGCTGTGGCCTTGGGCCTAGATGCTCACCGAGACCATAATTGTGCTATAAGCTAAAAGGGTAATCGGTATACCCTCTGTTTAACACCTGACTGTCAATCCGCTTCTAACTAAGAGTGTAGGTGTGTGCGGAAAGCCAAGTTTTGACAGTGTGAAAGAGGAGGAGCAAGGAGTGGGCCCTGTGCTGACATGCTTGCGTGTTTCTGCAGCCAAATTTTCACTTAGGACAGCAAGTGCAAGGCTAGAATTCAACACCGACATAAGCACACACACATGCATGCATGCAAGCTAATTGCATGCAGCTGAAAGGACACACTCAAAACACAATAGTTTTTTTTTGTGTATGCATGTGTGTGTACATGTGTGGGTTCTTTTTTGATTCAGATTGACAGGATGCTTAGGAGGCTGTGTGCTCACTATAATTACACACACTTCAGAAATGTCGGCTCTCGATGTTGCCGAGGAGGGTGTAATCAACGCTCACTCACGCACTCACACACGCACACACCTGACATTCTTGTAAAGATTAGCAATGCATGTCTTTGCTGTGGAATTCAATCTTAGGCTGAAGAAAATAAGTCAGGAAAACACACACGCACACACTCACAAAGGGAGCATCACTGTCATCACAGTCATCATCAGTGACAGCTGTTGTCTTATCATCAAATCTGTCACCATCATCACTATCATCATCACATTTATCATTGCTTGTTGTTGGCGGCAATCTTTTTATTCTGATTTTTTTCTCCCAAGAGGTTTTAAAACATAATCCATTTGCATGTAAAAAAACACGCACACACACAAGTATGAAACAACACTGTATTTTTGTAGCTGTGAATATTAATCAGTTGCCACACAAAAACACATCAGTGTTGAGGACAGATATTAAGAAGCAATCAGGGGTTTAAACCACACATAAGTTATAGTTACACAGATTACTCTTAGGTGAAGCAACAACTCTCAAACGTAAGTTACAAATCAAAGACACACTCTAAACTCATGATAAAAAGATTATTAGCCCACCCTTCTTAATTTTTTTTTTTTTTTTTTACCTGTAGAATACAATGAGCACAAAAAAGATAATAAGCTGTTTTCTTCATGACTGTATCAGGAGGATCTGTTTCTTCTATTTAAAGAAGAAATGCAAGTTTTATTCTTGATAAATATAAGCGGATTATGTTATTTAGCAAATGAATAAATATTATCAAAAGAGTGGAATATTGATTTTACACAAATATACTCTGACAAAAATGCTCAAAGCCGATGAAGAACTATGGAGTGTCACAATTATATTGCTCCTGATCATTTTAAAACTTTTTGAACTGAAAGTTGTGTTTGAATTTCAAGCGATGCTACCAAAACATCTAACAACACTTATTCCCCTCAGTTTGAGGGTCTAAACATTAGGAAATAAACCAGAGTTTTTTGTTATTTCTTATGTGCTACCGTTTACAATGGTTTGTATGTTTTGGGGATCATGGTTGTGGAATTCATTATTCTGCTTTGCCATAAACTGTTTATTCATGTCTTTAAAGGAGGGGTTTAATGACATAATGCAAAAAGAGAAAAATACTAATTGACATACTCAGAAAAAAGCTCAGTAGATCCATTTTGTGTTGGTATCTAAGCCTTAAAGGGGTCATAGAATGATTCTATAGGGTATTTGGTGCTGGTCCTTAAGGTCTCTGAATAGGGTGTGTAACATTGTTTGGGCTGAAAATGGCATATTTGCTTTCTAATGCACGCCTGGTTATAAGCCTCAGAATGAAACGACAGGTTTTTCTTCCTTTTATGGTATGCTAATAAATATTTAGATGAGCTGTGTGCTGATTGGTTGGTTTGCAATGAGCAATGCTGCTGAGCAAAGACGCATCATAGCAACAAGCACTCACTCACTGAAACATCAAATTGTTGATATGCATAGGGTGACCAAGCGTCCTTTTTTTCCCGGACATGTTCTGGCTTTCATACTTAAAAAAATGTCAGAGGGGAATTTCAAAATCGTCTGGGAATTTGTTTTTTTTTGCAGGGATCTTCTGATAGACAAAAAAAATCCATGCCTGTTGAGTCTTCGGATCCTTGGGAAGACTGTAAAAAATGTCCCCTTCCTCCGTGCAGCCTGGCTCATTTTCAGTAGAGGAACTGTCTGCTTTGTAATTCTTGTGGAAGTAAACCCAACTGTAGGCTAAACAGCTAAACTGGTGTCTTACATCTACCTCTATTCATGTTCTGGGGCCAGTGAACCAGTGGGCTGGTCTTTATGTCAATTTCAGGGTGTGACAAAAGTACAGGCCAGAACCAAAGAAGGCAGCATCCCTGAATCAACGGCAATTTGGTGCTTTGCAGAGAAAGGAGGTGTCGATGGGGTTTGAACTTCTCTGTAGGTCCATTTCACCCACTCAACTATTGTTATTCAGCTAAAACAATGTTAACTCGGTTTTGCATTCTTTGACCCCTTTAAAAAGTATTTTAATAAAAGCCTTTTTGTATTTCAATTTGTGGTTTTTATCTAGCATAACCTTTAATTGCATTTATTTGTATTTCATTAGCTGTGATCCATGATGAAAAAAGATAACCTACATCTAAAGGTTTAACCATCTTTGAGAAAGCAACTTTGGAGGGGGGTTAAGGAAGAAGCAAGGGGGTCCTTCCCCTTTAAAGGGTCAGGTGAATACTAGTAGAAAAAAACGGCATGAGAACCTGTTGAAGAGGCCAGCAGCAGCAAAAAAAGAAGAGCAGTAGATATGCTACAGGGTGAGATGGGAGAAAAGCAGCAGGGTGAGGGGAGCATGGGCTACGGCAGAGGACTTGTAGAGAAGCAACATGAGGAGCTGCAGCAGTGCTGACAGTCTTGGCGATGGCAAACAGCAGACTTAAGGGACCCCTGTCCTCTGAGAGATGCAACATGTACCCTGCTCTGGTGTTTGACTGTTCTGACTAAGTAGAACTTGACTCATGTGATTTAAAGCACATTTAATCTGTGTTTTAATCGTTTAGGGCTTGTCTCAATAACTCAATAACTTTCTCCTCCTCTGGACCATAATGTTATCTTAAGCATGGTATTTTGAGTTTGGGATGGAATTTTATTATCCCCCCAAAAATAATCATTTACAATAAAAGGTGGCAAAACAGACTGATCATGATGCAGAGCTTAACATGTGAAGAACTATCTTCAAGTTAAATTTTTGTTGTATTACATGAAATGCCTTGCTGTCATTGTTAAGAAAGATTTTTTTTTTCCACAAATCTCCAAACTTATTTGCTAAAGAAGCTTTCTGGTGCCTTAGCAAACCTCAGTGTGTTTGTCTTATCTTGTTCCCACTGCGCACCTTAATTGCCTCAGGCACCATTTATCGGAGGTTATTAAGGAACAGCTGTCCCCTCCCTATTTTTATGTATGTATGCTCCTTCCCTCCCATCACTGCCCTTAGGCTACCAGTCCTACCTTTTTTGCATAACAAGCATGCACTTTCTAGTCTAGGTTTCCATGGTCATTATTCTGCACCCTGTGGTCCTTAAATTCCCTAGTACTCTCGCCAGTCCCAGGACCGCCCGTAGGGCAGTGCTGAGGGGAACATTGTTTTCATTAACATGGTCATTTCCCGCACACTATGATTTAGGTGAATTCCTTTAAATAGTTTTTAAAAAGCCAGGCCCCCTCATATTAAATACCGCCACAGTAGAACTATTAAGTGAGGGGAAGCAGCCGGACAAACTGTCGCTGCTGAGGCATTTCAATTCCATCACAATAGGAAACCTTAACAGACACATCCACACACACCGACGCACACACCAACTGTACACACGTTCATGCATCCAAATTTATTTACCACATCACCTTAGATGCCTTTATGGACAGGCTGAATTAATCTTTATATTTCTGTAATATTGGAACTGTACTCTAATGTGCACATGCAAAAGTACACACAGACATGCACAATTCTATTAACCAGTCGCTGTTTTTCTCCTTTGCTGAACTTCAAGACAGGCCAATTAATTATGGAGTACTTGATCTTGAAACAATTACGATTACTGAGCGCAGCCTCTGAAAGTCATGGCTGCCACTCCCAGCATCTTTGATATGTCATGTTGGAGGATGGCACTACTACTGGTACTGCATCTTATCAACCCTTCCATATCATCTGGAACTACAGAGAACAATACCCTTGAGTTAATAATTCATAATTAAAATATCACACTGTGTATGCTTTTCTTTTTCTCATCAAGAGGGAGATACTCAAATTTTCTATGTCGTTCTATTTGTCTTTTGTCTTGAGGTCCACAAACAAGAATTTTAAGAACAGCTTTGAATCTAGATTTTTGCAATATTCCTTTGGGGTATTAATATTTAAATATAGTTACCATTTATGGCCAGAATCAAATAAATAAGAAAAACCCATATGAGTAACATATGATAAGCTGATATAAAATTATCATGGTTCCAATTAAGAAAAAAGTAAAAATATTATTACATTCTGTTTATCAAACATAAGATCCCTCTCATCAAAGAGTATTTTAGTCAATTAATTTATCTGTGAAAATCAAATTGGTTTATTTTGTCTTACAGAAACCCGACTGCAACAAGAGGATTATGTTAGCATAAATGAGGCCACTTCCTTCAGCTATTTAAACTTTTAAATACCTAAAAAATCTAGGACTAGGAACTAGGGAGAATTTTTCAGTCTAATATATGGATTGGTACAAGGCCATTTGATATTTACATATATTATTTTGTATTTAACTTAACCCTGAATTCCCCCATCCAAATTGTAAAACAACAAAAGAGTTTTATCATCAAACAGGACCACACTCTTTATTTCTGGTTTCGCTTCACAGAAGTCACAGAATAGAATTTAAAGTCCTCCTACTACTAGAGCATATTGTCATTCCATCTATATCCTCCCATTCTGCAGCATGTTTTAGTTCAACCCCTAACTTGAGGGGAGTGGCGGCCTAGTGGTTAGGAGGTTCTGAGTTTTAGCCCCACTCCCACAGACTACTACTTTGGATCTCTGAGCAAGACAATTAACCCCACACTGCTCCCTAGGCACCACACAATGGCAGCCCTCTGCTTCCCAACGGGATGGGTTAAATGTAGAGGTAAATTTCTCCAATGTGAGATCAATACAGTTCAAAGAAATTTGGTGTTCCCTCTGCTTTTCATGGCAGCTTCCTCTGATTTCATCTGGTCTGTATCTGTTTGGCCATGACACGATTCTGTAGAGATATATCAGCTTGGTTGTTGCCATCAACACCTTTGATTATAGATGATAGAGTTGGGTCTGTTTTTTATTACTAAGTCCTGCTTCTCTCCTCAACTTAGCCATGGGCTCAGCTATTAGCATGAATAGCTGCATGTTCTCTCTTTCATCCCCTTGACATGACTATCATTCATTATCTACACCTTCCCAGTAGTTGCTAATGTATTTTAAGTTTTCAGTGTTTTGCATTCCTGCAGTTGACTCCTCGAGTCAACTGTGAAATATATGTTACTTTAGGTTTTCCAGTTTATAAATATTTTTCAATTGATTATCTATTGTCTCAGTGGCTGCTTATTTTGTAAATTTACCTTTCTTGATTAACTTTTCTAAAGAAAAAAAAAAGACCTTTACGAGCAACAGAAGAACTGCATTGATATAAACATAGTTGTTTGTCCTGAGTAGATGGAAATGTGCTTTAGCCACATGCAGACACTTCTCTGCTTCCCCTATCATAACTGAGACACACACTCAGCCATGTTCACGTCAACTCACTGTCGGTAGCATAGCCAAGTCTGCAGGGGGGCATGCTGACACACACATACGCACACACACGTCCTACATTCTTACACAGAAAAGCACTTCGTGGACAGGCTGTCTGGGGAAAGGTGCGAACAAGATATTTTGTGGCTATCCTCTTGGAGCTGTTGAGCCACGCTAATAGCTCTACGTGTGCATACACGCACACATCAGTGTTTAGCTGTCTTTCTGGGACATTCATTGGCTTTAAGCATTCACTTGTCCTTAAAATTAGTTGTTAAACCTAACCAAAACCCTTGAACCTGAAGCTCCTTCTAACCCTATACATGAAACCAACTTCAAACACCCTTTTGTGGTTTTGTGAGGAGAAAAGGAGGATGACAAATTGTTTCCAAATTTGTCAACACTCCTATGGTCCCTAAAAAGATAGGAACATAAATACACTGATATACTAGGTGTTGACAGATAGGTCTCACTCTGCTGCATGGGAGTGAAACCCCAACAGCATCTGTGTTGCACAGTAAGAGACCCATATTTCTGCCACCCAATGGGAGGGCAAGAGGGACAGACACCAGCGTGAGCAAGAAGAGATAATGTTGTTTCTATGTGTTGCTTCATCTTGCCCTGGCAAAATGCATGTCTTCACTGACAACCTGCATCTTCCTACAGCAGAGTTGGCAAAAATCAAATTATTTCTTTTAAATGACGTGCAACCCCAAAAATCATTTCCTGTTCTCACATCTTTGGACAGCCTGTTTCCTGAATGGAAGTAATGCTTATCAATAAAGGGGCTAAACATTGTGAAACGGACATTTGGAGGGAAAGACAGGGTTGGCATTTAAAGGATCTGCTTCTCTGCAAAAGCAGCTTTGCGATGCTATGTGGATAAAAAAGAAACTCAAAAAAACATATTAATGATTTGTTCAATGACAAAACTAGGAACAGAAATTAAACTTGGGGATTTAGATTCTTTGGAGAGACGGTTTAAGTGGTACATCAAATGGTAGGAATCCTTTCATCATGTTACTATTGACTAAGCTTTAACAAATAATGATTTAATCATAAAATGTATAAAATGTTAGCCTTTATTTTCAAAGATCTTACAGATGTAATTTTAAGCTGTATATTGGCATGTTGAAGCTGTGACTTATTTAGACTAGATCATATCTAAACCTAAGACAGAGCTGTGCATCTGGCCCAGTTCCATCCGATGGCTGCTGTAAATGTTCCTCTGTGCCTGCAGCCTCTGGGGCCTGCTCCATCCCTGTTTGCAACCACCTTTGCACCTTAACAACCTTTGCATCCACTTCTGTGCTTACATACATGCAAGTGCTCTAAGATAGACACACAACATGTGTACATGGATGCAGGCACAACCACACAAATGCACACACAAAAAAAGTATACATCACACACACACACACACACACACACACACACACACACACACACACACACACACACACACACACACACTCATGCACCCACACATAACCTTGTCTCACTATCTTGGCAGGAAGTTTCCTTTGACTGCCATTAATTCCTGGGTTGAACTCAATCCAAACCTTAGTCCTATACATGACCTAGTTCCAAAAACAGGCATAGGGGCCTCACATTGAGAAGTCGGTTTCTATAATGCGTATTTGTTCTTCACAACGTCTTAGAAAATAGATGAACAACAATAACATACACCACCATTCACACAGGTTTGTCATGTTGATTTTTGGGGACATTTCATTAACTCTAATATTAATTTTATCACCTAACCCGGACCCTTACACTAGCCCTAACCATTACCAACACATACCTAACCCTAGCCAAAATTTAAATCACATTTTATTCCTAAATGTAACCCCAACTCCAGCAAGAGAACTCTACTTTAAGGGGACCAGTTGGATGTTCCCATATATACCTATAAGTTCCCACTATGTAGGATATTTTACAAAACACTGGCCCCACGTTGCAGCTAAAACAAGATCATATATATTAAACACACAAACACTGTCTGGTTTCACTATTCCAGTGGGGTCTTTCCATTGATTTTATTCGTAGGTGAGTTCCACAGCCTTACCGTTGCCCTTCCCCTAAACCTTACCATTATGTGTCATAGCTAACCCTAATCCCAACCTAAACCAAATTCACACCTTAGCCCTAAACATGAACCCTTACCGTAAAATAGCATGTGTGTGTTTGTGGGGACCACTGTCTGGGTGCTATGGGTACAAATGCTGTTTTAGGGCCTGGGATCATATATACATACACAGAGAGCAAAGGCATTTGTTCTCTTGGAATGTCATTCTAAGGGCAAACCTGTTTGAAAACCTTTTTGTTTTTGTCTCATTAACACCTCTCCTTCTGCCACTATCCTTATTACCCGACACATCATGTCTTCCACACTTTCATAGTCTTCAGCTCATTTAAAAGTTCAGCCTGGAGGAAACTAATATTACACCCTGCTACCTGATAAACCTTTGACATGTACTGAGATGCCTGGTAAGCTGTGGTTTGTGTGTTGTGTGCTCAATGTTTATCACTTTTTAGTGTGGTGCGTTTGTGGTGCGTTTGTGCATTATCTCCTGCTGACACAAATATTTAAATTCCCTTATATGGACATGTTTTTATGAACTTAAAATTGAGACGTGATTTGGTGTGCTGGCTTCTTGGTCTATGCATCTTTTCTTCACTGAGTTAAAGTGTTTCTGCAAAGTCCCTCAGCAAAAAGCATATATGTCATTAAAATGGAAAGAGAGGGAAAAGTACAGTATACCTACACTATTACCATTAGGAATAGTTCCTTATATGTGGATTGCTTACATTACTGTTTTTTTGTGATTTTGTGATTAACATACACATTACAAAAATACATACAAGTTAGATAGACTTTTCTTATGTATATTATTTTATATATGCATGTTTTATAATATAATACTATAATAATATAACTATATACTATATTAATAATAATTAAGTCAAGACGTTTGCATTTGAATCAATTGATATACCAAACTCATTCACCTTGGAAAGACTCACCCAGAAGACAAGAAACACTGGAGAGTTTTATTGAATGAGAAATATAGCCTTTGGTACTCAGACCCCTGTGGAAGACCTAAGCATAAAGAAAGATGATGAATTGAAATGATTTAGGATAGGTGTGTCTTCCCGACCAGAAAAACAACAAGGATAATGGTGGAGATGGTTGCAGCTTGTTGAAGAAAGAAGAGTCCTACGTGATGATTTACCATGGTGGAAGAGTGCACAAGGCTGATAGGCCTGCAGCAGCAGAGTATTAGAGGGCGACTAGAGGTGAGGCTGAAGTGAGTCGTTTAGTCTGATTATTCAGCTACTTATTAACAACCCCCTTTCAGACACTTAGACAGGTATGGGGCATTGCAGGCTAACGGTAGAAGCCAAACGTTCTTCCGTTTCAATTTGAATGTTTTCAAAACAAAAACAAGGTTTGGATGGGCTACTGTATAAAACCTCGAACACAACGCTATTTCTGACATTTTGAATTGAAAAAGCTTCCTGGATGGGAAGAGAAACATCTTCAAACTTGGAAACAAAGTCCAGTGGATTGTTTTTTATAAAAAAAAAATTTTTATTAGCCTAAGCTCCATGAATCAGCTCAGAGAAAGTACTTTACTGTTCGAGGTTCCTAAAAACTGTGAAGCGTCTTACACTTATGCCAGCTTATTTAACTTCTGAAAAAATTACTGCATAAAGGTTGTTTAAAAACTTCCATGCCATTCTCCTTTAGCAGTTTGAGGATTCTTTAGAGACGATTTATATTAAATTAGCAGGGATACAGATTTAAAATAGCATTTGGTAACCTCTAAAAACATTCAGCATGCTCCAAGAGACCATGACTCAAGCATTCTCAAATTTTGTTCAAATATATAAAAAGAAGATGGCTTATCACTAATTAAAAAGCATCTTTCTTGAACTGGTGAGCAGATAGAGGTTAGCTTATTTTTTAATGCAAGCTAATAATACCTTAAGAATAGTCATTTTATATTTTGTTATGTCTATGTTTTTGGAAATAAGGCAACAAATATGGACAGCTGTGAATTGTCTGAACCAGTACATACTTGGAATTAAACTTTCAGTTTTTCAGTGCCCCAGAGTTTTCTTGAAGGGAAATTAGTGTTGAGCAAGTCAAAAGAGAACATTTTACGTGCTATTCAGAATTACTCAAATAACAGTGATGCTAACCAGCATATGTAATGATAAGAAATCAGAGTTTAATAAAAAAAAAGTTGGGTACATTGTGGTCATAAAGGGATGGACATGGTCAGCAACAATACTCAGGTAGGCTGTGGCGTTGCAACGATGCTCAATTGGTACCAAGGGGCCTAAAGAGTGCCAAGAAAATATTCCCCACACCATGACACCACCACCACCAGCCTGAACCGTTGATACAAGGCAGGATGGATCCATGCTTTCATGTTGTAGACGCCAAATTCTGACCCTCCGAATGTTGCAGCAGAAATCGAGACTCATCAGACCAGGCAACGTCTTTCCAATCTTCTATTGTCCAATTTCGATGAGCTTATGCAAATTGTAGCCTCAGTTTCCTGTTCTTAGCTGAAAGGAGTGGCACCCGGTGTGGTCTTCTGCTGCTGTAGCCCATCTGCCTCAAAGTTCGACGTACTGTGCGTTCAGAGATGCTCTTCTGCCCACCTTGGTTGTAACTGGTGGTTATTTGAGTCACTGTTGCCCTTCTATCAGCTCGAACCAGTCTGGCCATTCTCCTCTGACCTCTGGCATCAACAAGGCATTTCCGCCCACAGAACTGCCACTCACTGGATGTTTTTTCTTTTTCGGACCATTCTCTGTAAACTCTAGAGATGGTTGTGTGTGAAAATCCCAGTAGATCAGCAGTTTCTGAAATACTCAGACCAGCCCTTCTGGCACCAACAATCATGCCACGTTCAAAGTCACTCAAATCACCTTTCTTCCCCATACTGATGCTCGGTTTGAACTGCAGGAGATTGTCTTGATCATGTCTACATGCCTAAATGCACTGAGTGGCCGCCATGTGATTGGCTGCTTAAAAATTAAGTGTTAACGAGCAGTTGGACAAAAGGGGGTCCAACCCGTTACTAGCATGGGGTACCTAATAAAGTGGCCGGTGAGTGTATATGTATTCACCGGCAACTTAACTTAGACCTTGTAAGCTGGACCCAATTTTGCCTTTAGAACTGATTTTATTATATGTGAAATAAATTTAAACAGGTGTTGGAAACATTTGTATCGTATTTTTTCCATACTGACATGACAGCAGCTGCAGATCTGTCGTCAGCATATCTATGACTTAATTGTCATGTCCCACCACATGCTAAAGGAGCTTTGTTGGAAAGATTTCTGGTGACCGTGGAGACCAACTTGTTGCTGTGTTTAACAAACATCTTGAGTTAATTTAAACATTGTGACATGGTGAATAATCCAGCTGGAACAAACCAGCGGAAGATGGAAACACTACATTAATTAAGGGATTGACAAAGTAAGCAACAATACTTAATTTGGCTTTGGAGTTTAATCAATTGACACTAAAGGGTTTAGAGAGTACCAACACATATCATGTACATAAATTACACTTCCAGCAGCAGACTTAAGTGTTGATAAAAAGCAGGATGGATTCATATTTTCATGTTATTTCTGGACAGACAGGCTTAAATTAAAACTCATTGGACCAGGCATTTTTTCAAGTGGTTGTCAAAACATGGTGATGCTGTGGCTATTGCAGCCTCAGTGCTTTGTTTTTACCTTGTGCCCAGTATTGTTCTTTGTTGCTGTAGCCCTTCTGATTCTAGTTATATGTGATATTCTGCAGAGCACACGTCTGGACCCAGCATTTTTTAGAAAGTCATTATTTGAGCTACTGTTGCCTTTCTGGCCATTTTCTAGTGACCCCTGAAATCATTGAGGCATTACTGTTGTTCACACAGCTGCCAATAGCTGGATATCTACCTTTTCCTCATTGTTGTGAATCAGACACAGTTATGTGTCCCAGTAGATCAAATGTGTCTCAAATAATCTGACCCGCCCTGTCAATAACCTCCCATTTCTTCCTGATTCTGAATCTTACATTGAACTTTATAGTCTTCTTCAACTTAACATTGCTTAGATGAATGACTTGCTGCCACATAAATGGCTGATTAAATATTCTTATACAACCAAAGAAACAGTAACATCTAATAAGAGGCAAGAGGGTGTCTGTGCTACAGGAAAACAGGTTTTTGGTCAACCGGGGTATTCAAACTGAATTATTTAGAAATATTTGATCAATATTCAATACAGTTGTGTCTGGGCTCGATTGTGGTTCATAATCTTTCCTATTACGTACATACTGTATGTCTTTCAGACAACATGTTTGTCTTTTTGATAGATTCTTTAATTATGACTCATGTGGTACTTTAAATTTGCAATTAAGCATCATTTAGATGTTCTGTGTTTTGTTGCTGTAACTTTTTTAAATCTGAAAATTGGATTAAGATGTGTCGTGATCTCTGCACTGATTTCTGGTCTGATTACCCTTTCACACACTTGCTTAGCTCCACCCAGTTCTCATTACGGGCTCATCTGATCCACCTGCATTAGTCTCTATATAACCAGCCCCCGACCAGTCATCAGTGCCAGATTATTTCGAGCCATTGGTGAGACTTATTCTAGCATTCCATTGTTTTGAATATCTGATCCTGTTCTTTTCTGCCTCTTAACCTCTGAGCCTGACTGTTCCTGTCTGATCTGTTTGCCTGACCTGTCTTCTGCCTCCTGCCTGATCTCTGCCTTCTTGTGTACCGACCAGAGCCATTTCCTGACCACTGAGTCTGCCTGCCCTCATCCAGCCTTTCAGCCCCACTGTGTTTTGTATCTGGAACTGTGACCTAAATTTGTCCTGGATTCTCCTCCGACGCCTCACTGGATCTCTTACCTCCTTACCTAAATCCATTTGCTTGGTTCTAATCTTCTGCCTGTCCTCTGATCTCCGATACATCAGCGTTTGGGACTCTTTACGACTACCGCCACGCCAAGTTGGCAGCCAGCTGGCCTGAACCATCTTCTACCTCTGGACTCAAACTGAAATAGAAGTCGTATAAGTCTTCTCTTTCAAACACAGCATCCGACAACCGACTTCTTTAATGTGATAATTTTTGGTTTTCCAGTCCTAATTTTGTCCAATAAACTTATTTAGAAAGCAGAATTTTTTAGCCTGAATGTCCTGCCTAAAGTAAAGATGATACAAGTGATATGTAGGAATCAACAGACATCTCTATTTAGGTTGCTCAGCAAGACTATTATATTGGCCCAGGGCATACTCATATCAATTAATCAATAAATGGTAATGATATTTGTAAGTAGAGTCAGTATATTTATGGTCCTAAAGGAATTAGATTAAAAAAATTATTTTTAAAATTTATTATTTGTGACCATCTGTGTGTATATAGCATCTGCATGTATATAAGCAAGCTTGATCTTCGGAAATGTAATTTAAAGTTTTGACCTTATCATTCTGTGTTGACCCTAAGCTTTTTTTCCATTTAGAATAAGCATGTGCCTTTTTTTTTTTTACTAAACTAGATGTAGTTTGGTTTGATTTGTTTGGTTTGTAGTTTATGTGTTGGCCAAAATGTAAATGTTCCTTGAAGAAACAGTGATCACTGGCTACAGGTGAGTATGATGAATTAACTCCTTTCACTTACATGAAAATCACCCACTCATAAAGAGGTGTCATGTCCCAGATGGCTGCAGTGTCAAAGAGTTATGCCTTGGCTTCATATAAATCATAACCAAGCGAAAATATATGCAGCCTACTCCACTGAAAGCAATGAGAGGGAGGATGTGATATCCTCCCATCTTAAAAGCAGTCTTCCTCTTCCATGCCATCCCACTCTCCGATTGGTATAACAGGTAATTAGTGGGGTGTCGGGGCCCGAGGGGGCCGGGGAGCCAGGAAAAGGTGGATGAGTGGCTAGACTGTGAGTGAGAGAGAGAGATTTCTGATTACCTGACAAGTTAGGGCTGGAAAGGCTACACTTAGCCCATTAAAGATTTTTTCTTCAGCATGACATTTGAGAGCAGCTGTGAAGCCGCGCGCCACCTTGCCATTTCCCCGTACACTGGGCATCCATTTAGGGACACGGATGGAGGGGGGACGAGTTAGAGAGAGGGGCCACCGGGCCATCACAGCAGCACAAATGGATTTCATTCACCAAGGTGAACTGTAGTACTCTGATAAATGCACTTCCTTGAATGTCAGCAAATGTCACCAGAGAAGCCATTTGCCACCGTGTTAATAGCTTCCGTGGACTTATGGAGGGAGGGACGGCAAAGTAAGACGCTGTGAGGTGGGAGAGGGAAGATGATGAGTCACATGAACCTGCAGGCAGAGCGAAACTTATGGATGCATGAACAGGCAGCAGGGAAGACAAAAAAACAGAGGGATTATGTCAAACAGAAAGAGAACAAGTTAGCCTATCGTCACTTCCACATGATTAAGCAATTAGCTATTTGATATGTCTCCAACAACATGGTGCAAATCCTCCCAGGTTGGAGCTCAGAGCTCTTCTCCTTTTTCTTTGCCCCCAATCTTTTTTAAATTTACTTATTTACCATTTGCATCTTCACCTGCAGATAGATCCATCTTTAACAATTACAATATTACACCCATACTTCAGTCTGCACCTTTATGTGTACATGGATGTGATGCATCTGTAGTACACACACACCCTCTTTTGGATTTGTGTTAGGTGAGAGTTGACATCATTAAGTGTAATGTGAGAACCTGAAGGATCAGTTGAGGCCTTGGCTCCCTGAGAACTGGCAAACAACCCAAACACGAACAAACCAACACACTTCAACTCCCACAATTGTCTTGAGACTTTTGGATTGACAAATAAAGGCAAGGCACAATAATTACTCCCAGGAAGCGCTCCATTTTGATACCTTACCAGTCTTTCCTGAAGTTATTATTGATACACAAATGAAACAGTTGATCCTTTGCTTGACTGCTTCTAGTTGTGTTTTTGCACACTAGATATACTCAAAAATGTCTTTTCATTTTTTTATGCTAATCTGTTTTTCTCCCTTTGCACTTACTTCACTTTTAAACTTCATTGTATATGAAACCTTGTTTTGTGCATTAAAGTAACTTTTTATTGCACCCACTGGGTATGCATCAGTGTGTGAGCAGGTTGTTTTGACCGCTGGAGGACAACACTGGCTGCAGCCAATCCTAATCCCCCATTCATTTCCACAAGCAGTTGCTAAGGTTACAAATTACCTTTGGAGCTGGTAAGTGGTTTCTTTTATGACACTGGACGCCCTAATCCTTTTACTGAATACATATTTCATTTAGGATTAGCACAACAACGGATACAGTTGTTCTTAGACTTATTTTGACTCCAGCTCTGGGTTTTGTTCATGCTCATCAGGCACAGCACTTGCATATCAGCTCTAACTCCCTTTTAAAGTGACAAAATAAATTAATAAATATGCCTTTTATAACTTTAGTCTTTCATTCTTTTCCGTCTCGTGGCTGAGTGGTGGGAAAACCTGAGGGAAGTGAAACTCAATCAAGCAGCCTCTGTTAGATAAGTAACGACAAGGCTATTATCTGGTAAACAATCGATGAGAGCGCATTATTCTCTTTTTCAGCCTCTGTGGTGTGTTCACACCGCTGTTTTCTAACAGCTGCCAACAATTATGGAGTGTTCTTTAATGTCGTTTTTTTTATTTTCTTTTTTTGTACAAATAGAAAGTAACTGGTATGTTTATCTTTAACTGAATTTCTTGGTGATAATATGACCACTGTGTCTAAACCGAATCTGGTGACTGTCATGTTGACTGAGTCTATTATCTAACAGACTGGTAGATAAAAGCCTTAAAAAATATATATTATACTGCCATGTAGCTACACTTAGGAGTGTGCGAACAAACCTTTGGGTATGTACTAACTTACAGTAAACTGCCTACATTAATATTAAAATGATTTTGTGCAAAAACTTATTTCAAAACCGGTTAAACTGCCTTGTAGCAAATACAGCACATTCAGTTTAAGAGATAAATAGCTTCTCATTTTTTTTAGAGCTGGTTTAATTAAAGTTGAGTGATTTAATGCACAATGCTTAATTAGCCAAATGGATTTCCAAACCCCATAAACGGGAGTTTGTAAAAATATTCACACCTCTTTAACTTTTTCACATTTTTTAAACTTTTTTTATTCATCTTACAATAATAAAATGTATTGTACTAAGACAAGGGGGTGCATATTTTTTATATGATTATAAAAGGATACTCATATTTTAGTAACAAAATATAAACCCCCCCCAACAAATGCATTCCAGCGCGACTAATAACCTTCACCTCTCCAAATGTATGTAATTCAAATTTAACTGCTCTGGAAATTATTGAAATAAAAGCATTGAGTGGGCCAAAGAATAAACCCAGGCATGTGAGGAGAAAAGTTTAGCTTAAAGGGGTTGAGGTTAAGAAAAATATCATAATATGAATATCCCTCTGATGACTCTTTACTAATAAAATGAGCACAAGTGCAATGGATAACACTGAGAAATTACCATCAATTAAACTGACAGTGACAGTGGTAACCTTATAAGAATCTGATTTGATTATGGTAACTCTGTGGGATGTGCCAAGATACACTTTAAAAGGTAGAATGTTTTATTTACTCGAAAACTAGAGATGTGAAATTCACAAGCCTCATTTTCAAAAAATACCATAAAGAATGAGGGGGACAACTTTATTAACTTTGTGCCGTGTATGCAAAACGCTATGCATGGAGGAAACCAAACAAAAAATCAAGAGAAAAACATTATTATGCCGTAGAATCCATGTTTTTCTGCAGGGACATGGAAGCTGGTCAAAGTTAATAAGAAGATGGGTGGTGTGAAATTGTAATCTTATTAGAAAATCTGTTTGAACCAACAGAGTCTTTTACTGTTGTTTTAGAACAACAACCCATGTATTGGTCTATTTTTTTTTGAAGTTCTACTTAAATTCATCTCCATTTGTGGTTCAAAGTGGTCAAAATTTCAAACAGTGAAATGCTCATCTGTGGTAGTTTTATCAGAAATAAAATGCAGATTTTTCAGCCTTATTTTTAAATCTACTTCCAAACCACATAAGCCCATATTTCTTGTTAAGGATATTATGAAATTCAGAGACTATTAGGGATGCATGATTTTATTTTTTTACTTTTGCCAGAACCCGAATGCTTCACTTTCTTCAGGGTACAGTCCAGCTTATTATTTACCTAACTCAGCTTTTAAAACCCTCAGAACCAAAACAAGTTCAAGGAGCCATGGTGCTTTTATCATGTTCCTTCTACCTCTCTCTCCTGTTCCTCTTTGTCTTCATGTCCAATATGACATATTAAGCTATCAAAATCCTAAATGCATATGAGATGATCTCATCTACCGTTTTCCTATCTGTCCAACTGAATGAAAAACTTTGTTCCTGACCGAGTGAGTGGCTCTCTGCATGCTTCGCTGTCACACTGATTCTCCTGACTGTGGAGGTTTGGACGTGTTACGTGATGAGATCATCATCAACATCATTGCTGGCAAACACAACAAAAGCCTGATGGGAAGAGGCTTCTCTTCCTGTGTGTTTGTGTAGGTGTGTGAGCACTTGATGGCTCCATTCCCGCCCCAACACTGTTCTCTTTGGATGAGTGAGGAGGCCAAGTTTGGTCATCATCCTCTCTCATCTTTCTCTATTTCACCACATAAAAAAAAATAAATCAAACAATCTTCCATACAAACACCCACATCCACACACAGACAGATAAGGTGTGTTCTGTGGTGAAGTGGTGCTTAAAATGACTGAACTTAGGGTCAGGGTGAAGTGAGACACTAGGTGTAGATGGACTGCTCTTCCTTTAGCAGATGATTGGAAACCTTAGTGTCCATTCTAAACTTTTCAAAAACTCCTCTACGATGCACAATAGTATCATAGCTCTATATTTTCTAAAGCTCACTCCCCCTCATATCTTGAAGCACCCAGCAAGAGATAAAGAGAGCAACACACGGAGAGGAGTGACAGTAAAAGCCAAGCTCCTCGTTAGGATCCTGGGGGGTGACACATGGGGGAAGGGATTTGGTGTAGCACCTGGCTGTCTACCTGTCTTCTTGATTGAGGGAAAATGGGGTTTTCAGTGTAGCGCCGTGCCAGGGTTCATTTCCTTGGTGGCGACTAAAACTGTGTGTGCAGTGTCGTGTTAGTCAGAGTGTGTGTGTTTTCCTTGCTTCGTTGGTCTCAAAGGCATCATGGTGAGGAAGAGATAGGCAGAATACCAAAATGTCTCTGCAGTATAGATGTCTGCAAAAACATAAAACAAAAGAGTCGGAATGATGCAGGGGAGAGAGGAGCCAGTGCGATGAAACAATAAAAGAGAATTTCACTTAATTTCCTGATGCCAAAGAAAAAAAAACACAAACATCTAATCACCCCTGAAATTTGCGCTTTTTATTTGTTTTGGTAATTTTCCTTTAATCTTGCTGTACAAATGTCAATGAATGTTTTTTTTATAATATTACCATTTTTAAAGTTCTCTCATCTGTTTAATTGTCTCATCTGTTATCCCCTTGAAAACAATTTATGTCTGCTTTAGTTAAAGTCTTTAACAGAAATGCTGCAAATAGTCACAAAAAAAGTCCTTAAAATTTTTAAAGATAAATACTTTAAAGAAGTTTCAAAGAGACCTTAGGTTATAAAACCTTAATGCACATTTATTATGAACATTTCCATCTAAAAATGAAGTGATGTGAATTGTTTTGCCACATAAAAAAACAAATGTGTTGCAAAACTATGCAGATAAATGGACACACTGCACTTTGGCAAAGACCTACACATTAGAATTAGACTACATTCATAACACAAAATCAACTTTTATGTTTTTTTTTGTATGTTGAATTTCCTTTTCCTTGACATTAGAATAGTTTGTAGTTAATTCAATTTGTAAGACAAATCCTTTGCAAGTTCAGTCTTTATGGCTTTTATATTGCCATGTTGTCAGGATCACATATATTATCAGGCCAATCATTAGATAGGGAATATTTTGATGCTAATTAGAGCAGAAAATTGTAAAATATAATTAACACAAATAAGCATTTAGATAATGCACGTAAATAAAAAGGGTGCTGGTTTTGGGAATTTAAATCCATGATAAAAAAAATTATATCAATGATTTTGACAACACTTATAGAAGAAAATGTTTTTTATTAATAACATGAATCACATATCAGCTTTATAAAACTTATAAATTCAGTATCCATTTATTTTCATCTACTCTTGTAAAGACGATTTAGAACGATTTAAAGAAGATTTGACACAAAGTAGTTTTAAAATAGATTTTTATTGATTCTTTATCATGAATAACATTAACAAAACAGAGGATAGTATTTACAAAGTAATCGTGCAGGTAAAATTTCAGCTCAATCAATACAAACCTGTAAACGTTTCACACAGTGTCTGATGTATGTATAAGAAATACAGAGAATTTCTAAAAAATATTTCACTTGCTTACATTCCACATACATTCCTGTTTCATTAGAGAAAGAGAATATATATATATA